>NW_026699323.1:0-161054 GCF_030435755.1 Ochotona princeps | reverse complement strand
TGGCTTCCAAGCAGCTCTCAAGGAAACTCAGTTTTCACACTCTATGCTTAGTGCCCTTTGAGTGCCTAGGACTGAAAGGAAGCTTGGTGAGCATCCCACACAAACGAATGCTCCACATGCGGGTTTCACATGCCACCAACTCCACATTCACAGGCAACTTCAGCGCCACAGCCGTTTTCAGATAGCCCTCAATGCAAAGGCTCTAGACGCAAATATTGGTGTGAGAGCTAATTCAATCAAGGAAACACTGCATGTTGGTGATGGGCATATTGAAGAAGGATCAGCCGAGTGGTTCTTGTGGGAGAACAACTCCATTTGGCTCACTAACTTCACACACCATCAGGCTTCCAAGCAGCTCTCAAGGAAACTCAGTTTTCACACTCTATGCTTAGTGCCCTTTGAGTGCCTAGGACTGAAATGAAGCTTGGTGAGCATCCCACACAAACGAATGCTCCACATGCGGGTTTCACATGCCACCAACTCCACATTCACAGGCAACTTCAGTGCCACAGCCGTTTTCAGATAGCCCTCAATGCAAAGGCTCTAGACGCAAATATTGGTGTGAGAGCTAATTCAATCAAGGAAACACTGCATGTTGGTGAAGGGCATATTGAAGAAGGATCAGCCGAGTGGTTCTTGTGGGAGAACAACTCCATTTGGCTCACTAACTTCACTCACCATCAGGCTTCCAAGCAGCTCTCAAGGAAACTCAGTTTTCACACTCAATGCTTAGAGCCCTTTGAGTGCATTATCTAGGAATGAACCTGGTAGAGCATCCCACACAAACGAATGCTCCACATGCGGGTTTCACATGCCACCAACTCCACATTCTCAGGCAACTTCAGCGCCACAGCCGTTTTCAGATAGCCCTCAATGCAAAGGCTCTAGAGGCAAATATTGGTGTGAGAGCTAATTCAATCAAGGAAACACTGCATGTTGGTGAAGGGCATATTGAAGAAGGATCAGCCGAGTGGTTCTGGTGGGAGAACAACTCCATTTGGCTCACTAACTTCACACATCATCAGGCTTCCAAGCAGCTCTCAAGGAAACTCAGTTTTCACACTCTATGCTTAGTGCCCTTTGAGTGCCTAGGACTGAAATGAAGCTTGGAGAGCATCCCACACAAACGAATGCTCCACATGCGGGTTTCACATGCCACCAACTCCACATTCACAGGCAACTTCAGCGCCACAGCCGTTTTCAGATAGCCCTCAATGCAAAGGCTCTAGACGCAAATATTGGTGTGAGAGCTAATTCAATCAAGGAAACACTGCATGTTGGTGAAGGGCATATTGAAGAAGGATCAGCCGAGTGGTTCTTGTGGGAGAACAACTCCATTTGGCTCACTAACTTCACACACCATCAGGCTTCCAAGCAGCTCTCAAGGAAACTCAGATTTCACACTCTATGCTTAGTGCCCTTTGAGTGCCTAGGAATGAAATGAAGCTTGGTGAGCATCCCACACAAACGAATGCTCCACATGCGGGTTTCACATGCCACCAACTCCACATTCTCAGACAACTTCAGCGCCACAGCCGTTTTCAGATAGCCCTCAATGCAAAGGCTCTAGACGCAAATATTGGTGTGAGAGCTAATTCAATCAAGGAAACACTGCATGTTGGTGAAGGGCATATTGAAGAAGGATCAGCCGAGTGGTTCTTGTGGGAGAACAACTCCATTTGGCTCACTAACTTCATACACCATCAGGCTTCCAAGCAGCTCTCAAGGAAACTCAGTTTTCACACTCTATGCTTAGTGCCCTTTGAGTGCCTAGGACTGAAATGAAGCTTGGTGAGCATCCCACACAAACGAATGCTCCACATGCGGGTTTCACATGCCACCAACTCCACATTCACAGGCAACTTCAGCGCCACAGCCGTTTTCAGATAGCCCTCAATGAAAAGGCTCTAGACACAAATATTGGCGTGAGAGCTAATTCAATCAAGGAAACACTGCATGTTGGTGAAGGGCATATTGAAGAAGGATCAGCCGAGTGGTTCTTGTGGGAGAACAACTCCATTTGGCTCACTAACTTCACACACCATCAGGCTTCCAAGCAGCTCTCAAGGAAACTCAGTTTTCACATTCTATGATTAGTGCCCATTGAGTGCATTATCTAGGAATGAACCTGTTGAGCATCCCACACAAACGAATGCTCCACATGCGGGTTTCACATGCCACCAACTCCACATTCACAGGCAACTTCAGCGCCACAGCCGTTTTCAGATAGCCCTCAATGCAAAGGCTCTAGACGCAAATATTGGTGTGAGAGCTAATTCAATCAAGGAAACACTGCATGTTGGTGAAGGGCATATTGAAGAAGGATCAGCCGAGTGGTTCTTGTGGGAGAACAACTCCATTTGGCTCACTAACTTCACCCACCATCAGGCTTCCAAGCAGCTCTCAAGGAAACTCAGTTTTCACACTCTATGCTTAGTGCCCTTTGAGTGCCTAGGAATGAAATGAAGCTTGGTGAGCATCCCACACAAACGAATGCTCCACATGCGGGTTTCACATGCCACCAACTCCACATTCACAGGCAACTTCAGCGCCACAGCCGTTTTCAGATAGCCCTCAATGCAAAGGCTCTAGACGCAAATATTGGTGTGAGAGCTAATTCAATCAAGGAAACACTGCATGTTGGTGAAGGGCATATTGAAGAAGGATCAGCCGAGTGGTTCTTGTGGGAGAACAACTCCATTTGGCTCACTAACTTCACACACCATCAGGCTTCCAAGCAGCTCTCAAGGAAACTCAGATTTCACAGTCTATGCTTAGTGCCCTTTGAGTGCATTATCCAGGAATGAACCTGGTAGAGCATCCCACACAAACGAATGCTCCACATGCGGGTTTCACATGCCACCAACTCCACATTCACAGGCAACTTCAGCGCCACAGCCGTTTTCAGATAGCCCTCAATGCAAAGGCTCTAGACACAAATATTGGTGTGAGAGCTAATTCAATCAAGGAAACACTGCATGTTGGTGAAGGGCATATTGAAGAAGGATCAGCCGAGTGGTTCTTGTGGGAGAACAACTCCATTTGGCTCACTAACTTCACACACCATCAGGCTTCCAAGCAGCTCTCAAGGAAACTCAGTTTTCACACTCTATGTTTAGTGCCCTTTGAGTGCCTAGGAATGAAATGAAGCTTGGTGAGCATCCCACACAAACGAATGCTCCACATGCGGGTTTCACATGCCACCAACTCCACATTCACAGGCAACTTCAGCGCCACAGCCGTTTTCAGATAGCCCTCAATGCAAAGGCTCTAGACGCAAATATTGGTGTGAGAGCTAATTCAATCAAGGAAACACTGCATGTTGGTGAAGGGCATATTGAAGAAGGATCAGCCGAGTGGTTCTTGTGGGAGAACAACTCCATTTGGCTCACTAACTTCACACACCATCAGGCTTCCAAGCAGCTCTCAAGGAAACTCAGTTTTCACACTCTATGCTTAGTGCCCTTTGAGTGCCTAGGACTGAAATGAAGCTTGGTGAGCATCCCACACAAACGAATGCTCCACATGCGGGTTTCACATGCCACCAACTCCACATTCACAGGCAACTTCAGCGCCACAGCCGTTTTCAGATAGCCCTCAATGAAAAGGCTCTAGACGCAAATATTGGTGTGAGAGCTAATTCAATCAAGGAAACACTGCATGTTGGTGAAGGGCATATTGAAGAAGGATCAGCCGAGTGGTTCTTGTGGGAGAACAACTCCATTTGGCTCACTAACTTCACACACCATCAGGCTTCCAAGCAGCTCTCAAGGAAACTCAGTTTTCACACTCTATGCTTAGTGCCCTTTGAGTGCCTAGGAATGAAATGAAGCTTGGTGAACATCCCACACAAACGAATGCTCCACATGCGGGTTTCACATGCCACCAACTCCACATTCACAGGCAACTTCAGCGCCACAGCCGTTTTCAGATAGCCCTCAATGCAAAGGCTCTACGCACAAATATTGGTGTGAGAGCTAATTCAATCAAGGAAACACTGCATGTTGGTGAAGGGCATAATTGAAGAAGGATCAGCCGAGTGGTTCTTGTGGGAGAACAACTCCATTTGGCTCACTAACTTCACACACCATCAGGCTTCCAAGCAGCTCTCAAGGAAACTCAGTTTTCACACTCTATGCTTAGTGCCCTTTGAGTGCCTAGGACTGAAATGAAGCTTGGTGAGCATCCCACACAAACGAATGCTCCACATGCGGATTTCACATGCCACCAACTCCACATTCACAGGCAACTTCAGCGCCACAGCCGTTTCATATAGCCCTCAAAGCAAAGGCTCTAGACGCGAGAGAGCTAATTCAATCAAGGAAACACTGCATGTTGGTGAAGGGCATATTGAAGAAGGATCAGCCGAGTGGTTCTTGTGGGAGAACAACTCCATTTGGCTTACTAACTTCACACACCATCAGGCTTCCAAGCAGCTCTCAAGGAAACTCAGTTTTCACACTCTATGCTTAGTGCCCTTTGAGTGCATTATCTAGGAATGAACCTGGTAGAGCATCCCACACAAACGAATGCTCCACATGCGGGTTTCACATGCCACCAACTCCACATTCACAGGCAACTTCAGCGCCACAGACGTTTTCAGATAGCCCTCAATGCAAAGGCTCTAGACGCAAATATTGGCGTGAGAGCTAATTCAATCAAGGAAACACTGCATGTTGGTGAAGGGCATATTGAAGAAGGATCAGCCGAGTGGTTCTTGTGGGAGAACAACTCCATTTCGCTCACTAACTTCACACACCATCAGGCTTCCAAGCAGCTCTCAAGGAAACTCAGTTTTCACACTCTATGCTTAGTGCCCTTTGAGTGCCTAGGAATGAAATGAAGCTTGGTGAGCATCCCACACAAACGAATGCTCCACATGCGGGTTTCACATGCCACCAACTCCACATTCACAGGCAACTTCAGCGCCACAGCCGCTTTCAGATAGCCCTCAATGCAAAGGCTCTAGACGCAAATATTGGCGTGAGAGCTAATTCAATCAAGGAAACACTGCATGTTGGTGAAGGGCATATTGAAGAAGATCAGCCGAGTGGTTCTTGTGGGAGAACAACTCCATTTGGCTCACTAACTTCACACACCATCAGGCTTCCAAGAAGCTCTCAAGGAAACTCAGTTTTCACACTCTATGCTTAGTGCCCTTTGAGTGCCTAGAATGAAATGAAGCTTGGTGAGCATCCCACACAAACGAATGCTCCACATGCGGGTTTCACATGCCACCAACTCCACATTCACAGGCAACTTCAGCGCCACAGCCGTTTTCAGATAGCCCTCAATGCAAAGGCTCTAGACGCAAATATTGGTGTGAGAGCTAATTCAATCAAGGAAACACTGCATGTTGGTGAAGGGCATATTGAAGAAGGATCAGCCGAGTGGTTCTTGTGGGAGAACAACTCCATTTGGCTCACTAACTTCACACACCATCAGGCTTCCAAGCAGCTCTCAAGGAAACTCAGTTTTCACACTCTATGCTTAGTGCCCTTTGAGTGCATTATCTAGGAATGAACCTGGTAGAGCATCCCACACAAACGAATGCTCCACATGCGGGTTTCACATGCCACCAACTCCACATTCACAGGCAACTTCAGCGCCGCATCCGTTTTCAGATAGCCCTCAATGCAAAGGCTCTAGACGCAAATATTGGCGTGAGAGCTAATTCAATCAAGGAAACACTGCATGTTGGTGAAGGGCATATTGAAGAAGGATCAGCCGAGTGGTTCTTGTGGGAGAACAACTCCATTTGGCTCACTAACTTCACACACCATCAGGCTTCCAAGCAGCTCTCAAGGAAACTCAGTTTTCACACTCTATGCTTAGTGCCCTTTGAGTGCCTAGGACTGAAATGAAGCTTGGTGAGCATCCCACACAAACGAATGCTCCACATGCGGGTTTCACATGCCACCAACTCCACATTCACAGGCAACTTCAGCGCCACAGCCGTTTTCAGATAGCCCTCAATGCAAAGGCTCTAGACACAAATATTGGTGTGAGAGCTAATTCAATCAAGGAAACACTGCATGTTGGTGAAGGGCATATTGAAGAAGGATCAGCCGAGTGGTTCTTGTGGGAGAACAACTCCATTTGGCTCACTAACTTCACACACCATCAGGCTTCCAAGCAGCTCTCAAGGAAACTCAGTTTTCACACTCTATGCTTAGTGCCCTTTGAGTGCATTATCTAGGAATGAACCTGGTAGAGCATCCCACACAAACGAATGCTCCACATGCGGGTTTCACATGCCACCAACTCCGACATTCACAGACAACTTCAGCGCCACAGCCGTTTTCAGATAGCCCTCAATGCAAAGGCTCTAGACGCAAATATTGGTGTGAGAGCTAATTCAATCAAGGAAACACTGCATGTTGGTGAAGGGCATATTGAAGAAGGATCAGCGAGTGGTTCTTGTGGGAGAACAACTCCATTGGCTCACTAACTTCACACACCATCAGGCTTCCAAGCAGCTCTCAAGGAAACTCAGTTTTCACACTCTATCCTTAGTGCCCTTTGAGTGCCTAGGAATGAAATGAAGCTTGCTGAGCATCCCACACAAACGAATGCTCCACATGCGGGTTTCACATGCCACCAACTCCACATTCACAGACAACTTCAGCGCCACAGCCGTTTTCAGATAGCCCTCAATGCAAAGGCTCTAGACGCAAATATTGGTGTGAGAGCTAATTCAATCAAGGAAACACTGCATGTTGGTGAAGGGCATATTGAAGAAGGATCAGCCGAGTGGTTCTTGTGGGAGAACAACTCCATTTGGCTCACTAACTTCACACACCATCAGGCTTCCAAGCAGCTCTCAAGGAAACTCAGTTTTCACACTCTATGCTTAGTGCCCTTTGAGTGCATTATCTAGGAATGAACCTGGTAGAGCATCCCACACAAACGAATGCTCCACATGCGGGTTTCACATGCCACCAACTCCACATTCACAGACAACTTCAGCGCCACAGCCGTTTTCAGATAGCCCTCAATGCAAAGGCTCTAGACGCAAATATTGGTGTGAGAGCTAATTCAATCAAGGAAACACTGCATGTTGGTGAAGGGCATATTGAAGAAGGATCAGCCGAGTGGTTCTTGTGGGAGAACAACTCCATTTGGCTCACTAACTTCACACACCATCAGGCTTCCAAGCAGCTCTCAAGGAAACTCAGTTTTCACACTCTATGCTTAGTGCCCTTTGAGTGCATTATCTAGGAATGAACCTGGTAGAGCATCCCACACAAACGAATGCTCCACATGCGGGTTTCGCATGCCACCAACTCCACATTCACAGGCAACTTCAGCGCCACAGCCGTTTTCAGATAGCCCTCAATGCAAAGGCTCTAGACGCAAATATTGGTGTGAGAGCTAATTCAATCAAGGAAACACTGCATGTTGGTGAAGGGCATATTGAAGAAGGATCAGCCGCGTGGTTCTTGTGGGAGAACAACTCCATTTGGCTCACTAACTTCACACACCATCAAGCTTCCAAGCAGCTCTCAAGGAAACTCAGTTTTCACACTCTATGCTTATTGCCCTTTGAGTGCATTATCTAGGAATGAACCTGGTAGAGCATCCCACACAAACGAATGCTCCACATGCGGGTTTCGCATGCCACCAACTCCACATTCACAGGCAACTTCAGCGCCACAGCCGTTTTCAGATAGCCCTCAATGCAAAGGCTCTAGACGCAAATATTGGTGTGAGAGCTAATTCAATCAAGGAAACACTGCATGTTGGTGAAGGGCATATTGAAGAAGGATCAGCCGCGTGGTTCTTGTGGGAGAACAACTCCATTTGGCTCACTAACTTCACACACCATCAAGCTTCCAAGCAGCTCTCAAGGAAACTCAGTTTTCACACTCTATGCTTAGTGCCCTTTGAGTGCCTAGGAATGAAATGAAGCTTGGTGAGCATCCCACACAAACGAATGCTCCACATGCGGGTTTCACAAGCCACCAACTCCACATTCACAGGCAACTTCAGCGCCACAGCCGTTTTCAGATAGCCCTCAATGCAAAGGCTCTAGACGCAAATATTGGTGTGAGAGCTAATTCAAAAAAGGAAACATTGCATGTTGGTGCAGGGCATCTTGAAGAAGGATCAGCCGAGTGGTTCTTGTGGGAGAACAACTCCATTTGGCTCACTAACTTCACACACCATCAGGCTTCCAAGCAGCTCTCAAGGAAACTCAGTTTTCACACTCTAAGCTTAGTGCCCTTTGAGTGCCTAGGAATGAAATGAAGCTTGGTGAGCATCCCACAAACGAATGCTCCACATGCGGGTTTCACATGCCACCAACTCCACATTCACAGGCAACTTCAGCGCCACAACCGTTTTCAGATAGCCCTCAATGCAAAGGCTCTAGACGCAAATATTGGCGTGAGAGCTAATTCAATCAACGAAACACTGCATGTTGGTGAAGGGCATATTGAAGAAGGATCAGCCGAGTGGTTCTTGTGGGAGAACAACTCCATTTGGCTCACTAACTTCACACACCATCAAGCTTCCAAGCAGCTCTCAAGGAAACTCAGTTTTCACACTCTATGCTTAGTGCCCTTTGAGTGCCTAGGAATGAAATGAAGCTTGGTGAGCATCCCACACAAACGAATGCTCCACATGCGGGTTTCACATGCCACCAACTCCACATTCTCAGGCAACTTCAGCGGCACAGCCGTTTTCAGATAACCCTCAATGCAAAGGCTCTAGACGCAAATATTGGTGTGAGAACTAATTCAATCAAGGAAACACTGCATGTTGGTGAAGGGCATATTGAAGAAGGATCAGCCGAGTGGTTCTTGTGGGAGAACAACTCCATTTGGCTCACTAACTTCACACACCATCAGGCTTCCAAGCAGCTCTCAAGGAAACTCAGTTTTCACACTCTATGCTTAGTGCCCGTTGAGTGCATTATCTAGGAATGAACCTGGTAGAGCATCCCACACAAACGAATGCTCCACATGCGGGTTTCACATGCCACCAACTCCACATTCACAGGAAACTTCAGCGTCACAGCCATTTTCAGATAGCCCTCAATGCAAAGGCTCTAGAAGCAAATATTGGTGTGAGAGCTAATTCAATCAAGGAAACACTGCATGTTGGTGAAGGGCATATTGAAGAAGGATCAGCCGAGTGGTTCTTGTGGGAGAACAACTCCATTTGGCTCACTAACGTCACACACCATCAATCTTCCAAGCAGCTCTCAAGGAAACTCAGTTTTCACACTCTATGCTTAGTGCCCTTTGAGTGCCTAGGAATGAAATGAAGCTTGGTGAGCATCCCACACAAACGAATGCTCCACATGCGGGTTTCACATGCCACCAACTCCACATTCACAGGAAACTTCAGCGCCACAGCCGTTTTCAGATAGCCCTCAATGCAAAGGCTCTAGACGCAAATATTGGTGTGAGAGCTAATTCAATCAAGGAAACACTGCATGTTGGTGCAGGGCATATTGAAGAAGGATCAGCCGAGTGGTTCTTGTGGGAGAACAACTCCATTTGGTTCACTAACTTCACACACCATCAGGCTTCCAAGGAGCTCTCAAGGAAACTCAGTTTTCACACTCTATGCTTAGTGCCCTTAGAGTGCCTAGGAATGAAATGAAGCTTGGTGAGCATCCCACACAAACGAATGCTCCACATGCGGGTTTCACATGCCACCAACTCCACATTCACAGGCAACTTCAGCGCCACAGCCGTTTTCAGATAGCCCTCAATGCAAAGGCTCTAGACGCAAATGTTGGCGTGAGAGCTAATTCAATCAAGGAAACACTGCATGTTGGTGAAGGGCATATTGAAGAAGGATCAGCCGAGTGGTTCTTGTGGGAGAACAACTCCATTTGGCTCACTAACTTCACACACCATCAGGCTTCCAAGCAGCTCTCAAGGAAACTCAGTTTTCACACTCTATGCTTAGTGCCCTTTGAGTGCCTAGGACTGAAATGAAGCTTGGTGAGCATCCCACACAAACGAATGCTCCACATGCGGGTTTCACATGCCACCAACTCCACATTCACAGGCAACTTCAGCGCCACAGCCGTTTTCAGATAGCCCTCAATGCAAAGGCTCTAGACACAAATATTGGTGTGAGAGCTAATTCAATCAAGGAAACACTGCATGTTGGTGAAGGGCATATTGAAGAAGGATCAGCCGAGTGGTTCTTGTGGGAGAACAACTCCATTTGGCTCACTAACTTCACACACCATCAGGCTTCCAAGCAGCTCTCAAGGAAACTCAGTTTTCACACTCTATGCTTAGTGCCCTGTGAGTGCCTAGGAATGAAATGAAGCTTGGTGAGCATCCCACACAAACGAATGCTCCACATGCGGGTTTCACATGCCACCAACTCCACATTCTCAGGCAAATTCAGCGCCACAGCCGTTTTCAGATAGCCCTCAATGCAAAGGCTCTAGACGCAAATATTGGTGTGAGAGCTAATTCAATCAAGGAAACACTGCATGTTGGTGAAGGGCATATTGAAGAAGAATCAGCCGAGTGGTTCTTGTGGGGAGAACAACTCCATTTGGCTCACTAACTTCACACACCATCAGGCTTCCAAGCAGCTCTCAAGGAAACTCAGTTTTCACACTCTATGCTTAGTGCCCTTTGAGTGCATTATCTAGGAATGAACCTGGTAGAGCATCCCACACAAACGAATGCTCCACATGCGGGTTTCACATGCCACCAACTCCACATTCACAGGCAACTTCAGCGCCACAGCCGTTTTCAGATAGCCCTCAATGCAAAGGCTCTAGACGCAAATATTGGTGTGAGAGCTAGTTCAATCAAGGAAACACTGCATGTTGGTGAAGGGCATATTGAAGAAGGATCAGCCGAGTGGTTCTTGTGGGAGAACAACTCCATTTGGCTCACTAACTTCACACACCACCAGGCTTCCAAGCAGCTCTCAAGGAAACTCAGTTTTCACACTCTATGCTTAGTGCCCTTTGAGTGCATTATCTAGGAATGAACCTGGTAGAGCATCCCACACAAACGAATGCTCCACATGCGGGTTTCACATGCCACCAACTCCACATTCACAGGCAACTTCAGCGCCACAGCCGTTTTCAGATAGCCCTCAATGCAAAGGCTCTAGACACAAATATTTGTGTGAGAGCTAATTCAATCAAGGAAACACTGCATGTTGGTGCAGGGCATATTGAAGAAGGATCAGCCGAGTGGTTCTTGTGGGAGAACAACTCCATTTGGCTCACTAACTTCACACACCATCAGGCTTCCAAGCAGCTCTCGAGGAAACTCAGTTTTCACAGTCTGTGCTTAGTGCCCTTTGAGTGCCTAGGAATGAAATGAAGCTTGGTGAGCATCCCACACAAACGAATGCTCCACATGCGGGTTTCACATGCCACCAACTCCACATTCACAGGCAATTTCAGCACCACAGCCGTTTTCAGATAGCCCTCAATGCAAAGGCTCTAGACGCAAATATTGGCGTGAGAGATAATTCAATCAAGGAAACACTGCATGTTGGTGAAGGGCATATTGAAGAAGGATCAGCCGAGTGGTTCTTGTGGGAGAACAACTCCATTTGCTCACTAACTTCACACACCACCAGGCTTCCAAGCAGCTCTCAAGGAAACTCAGTTTTCACACTCTATGCTTAGTGCCCTTTGAGTGCCTAGGACTGAAATGAAGCTTGGTGAGCATCCCACACAAACGAATGCTCCACATGCGGGTTTCACATGCCACCAACTCCACATTCACAGGCAACTTCAGCGCCACAGCCGTTTTCAGATAGCCCTCAATGCAAAGGCTCTAGATGCAAATATTGGTGTGAGAGCTAATTCAATCAAGGAAACACTGCATGTTGGTGAAGGGCATATTGAAGAAGGATCAGCCGAGTGGTTCTTGTGGGAGAACAACTCCATTTGGCTCACTAACCTCACACACCATCAGGCTTCCAAGAAGCTCTCAAGGAAACTCAGTTTTCACACTCTATGCTTAGTGCCCTTTGAGTGCCTAGGAATGAAATGAAGCTTAGTGAACATCCCACACAAACGAACGCTCCACATGCGGGTTTCACATGCCACCAACTCCACATTCACAGGCAACTTCAGCGCCACAGCTATTTTCAGATAGCCCTCAATGCAAAGGCTCTAGACGCAAATATTGGTGTGAGAGCTAATTCAATCAAGGAAACACTGCATGTCGGTGAAGGGCATATTGAAGAAGGATCAGCCGAGTGGTTCTTGTGGGAGAACAACTCCATTTGGCTCACTAACTTCACACACCATCAGGCTTCCAAGCAGCTCTCAAGGAAACTCAGTTTTCACAGTCTATGCTTAGTGCCCTTTGAGTGCATTATCTAGGAATGAACCTGGTAGAGCATCCCACACAAACGAATGCTCCACATGCGGGTTTCACATGCCACCAACTCCACATTCACAGGCAACTTCAGCGCCACAGCTGTTTTCAGATAGCCCTCAATGCAAAGGCTCTAGACGCAAATATTGGTGTGAGAGCTAATTCAATCAAGGAAACACTGCATGTTGGTGAAGGGCATATTGAAGAAGGATCAGCCGAGTGGTTCTTGTGGGAGAACAACTCCATTTGGCTCACTAACTTCACACACCATTAGACTTCCAAGCAGCTCTCAAGGAAACTCAGTTTTCGCACTCTATGCTTAGTGCCCTTTGAGTGCCTAGGACTGAAATGAAGCTTGGTGAGCATCCCACACAAACGAATGCTCCACATGAGGGTTTCACATGCCACCAACTCCACATTCACAGGCAAATTCAGCGCCACAGCCGTTTTCAGATAGCCCTCAATGCAAAGGCTCTAGACGCAAATATTGGTGTGAGAGCTAATTCAATCAAGGAAACACTGCATGTTGGTGAAGGGCATATTGAAGAAGGATCAGCCAAGTGGTTCTTGTGGGAGAACAACTCCATTTGGCTCACTAACTTCACACACCATCAGGCTTCCAAGCAGCTCTCAAGGAAACTCAGTTTTCACACTCTATGCTTAGTGCCCTTTGAGTGCATTATCTAGGAATGAACCTGGTAGAGCATCCCACACAAACGAATGCTCCACATGCGGGTTTCACATGCCACCAACTCCACATTCACAGGCAACTTCAGCGCCACAGCCGTTTTCAGATAGCCCTCAATGCAAAGGCTCTAGACGCAAATATTGGTGTGAGAGCTAATTCAATCAAGGAAACACTGCATGTTGGTGAAGGGCATATTGAAGAAGGATCAGCCGAGTGGTTCTTGTGGGAGAACAACTCCATTTGGCTCACTAACTTCACACACCATCAGGCTTCCAAGCAGCTCTCAAGGAAACTCAGTTTTCACACTCTATGCTTAGTGCCCTTTGAGTGCCTAGGACTGAAATGAAGCTTGGTGAGCATCCCACACAAACGAATGCTCCACATGCGGGTTTCACATGCCACCAACTCCACATTCACAGGCAACTTCAGCGCCACAGCCGTTTTCAGATAGCCCTCAATGCAAAGGCTCTAGATGCAAATATTGGCGTGAGAGATAATTCAATCAAGGAAACACTGCATGTTGGTGAAGGGCATATTGAAGAAGGATCAGCCGAGTGGTTCTTGTGGGAGAACAACTCCATTTGGCTCACTAACTTCACACACCACCAGCCTTCCAAGCAGCTCTCAAGGAAACTCAGTTTTCACACTCTATGCTTAGTGCCCTTTGAGTGCCTAGGACTGAAATGAAGCTTGGTGAGCATCCCACACAAACGAATGCTCCACATGCGGGTTTCACATGCCACCAACTCCACATTCACAGGCAACTTCAGCGCCACAGCCATTTTCAGATAGCCCTCAATGCAAAGGCTCTAGACGCAAATATTGGTGTGAGAGCTAATTCAATCAAGGAAACACTGCATGTTGGTGAAGGGCATATTGAAGAAGGATCAGCCGAGTGTTTCTTGTGGGAGAACAACTCCATTTGGCTCACTAACTTCACACACCACCAGGCTTCCAAGCAGCTCTCAAGGAAACTCAGTTTTCACACTCTATGCTTAGTGCCCTTTGAGTGCCTAGGAATGAAATGAAGCTTGGTGAACATCCCACACAAACGAATGCTCCACATGCGGGTTTCACATGCCACCAACTCCACATTCACAGGCAACTTCAGCGCCACAGCTGTTTTCAGATAGCCCTCAATGCAAAGGCTCTAGACGCAAATATTGGTGTGAGAGCTAATTCAATCAAGGAAACACTGCATGTCGGTGAAGGGCATATTGAAGAAGGATCAGCCGAGTGGTTCTTGTGGGAGAACAACTCCATTTGGCTCACTAACTTCACACACCATCAGGCTTCCAAGCAGCTCTCAAGGAAACTCAGTTTTCACACTCTATGCTTAGTGCCCTTTGAGTGCATTATCTAGGAATGAACCTGGTAGAGCATCCCACACAAACGAATGCTCCACATGCGGGTTTCACATGCCACCAACTCCACATTCACAGGCAACTTCAGCGCCACAGCCGTTTTCAGATAGCCCTCAATGCAAAGGCTCTAGACGCAAATATTGGTGTGAGAGCTAATTCAATCAAGGAAACACTGCATGTTGGTGAAGGGCATATTGAAGAAGGATCAGCCGAGTGGTTCTTGTGGGAGAACAACTCCATTTGGCTCACTAACTTCACACACCACCAGGCTTCCAAGGAGCTCTCAAGGAAACTCAGTTTTCACACTCTATGCTTAGTGCCCTTTGAGTGCCTAGGAATGAAATGAAGCTTGGTGAGCATCCCACACAAACGAATGCTCCACATGCGGGTTTCACATGCCACCAACTCCACATTCACAGGCAACTTCAGCGCCACAGCTGTTTTCAGATAGCCCTCAATGCAAAGGCTCTAGACGCAAATATTGGTGTGAGAGCTAATTCAATCAAGGAAACACTGCATGTTGGTGAAGGGCATATTGAAGAAGGATCAGCCGAGTGGTTCTTGTGGGAGAACAACTCCATTTGGCTCACTAACTTCACACACCATCAGGCTTCCAAGCAGCTCTCAAGGAAACTCAGTTTTCACACTCTATGCTTAGTGCCATTTGAGTGCATTATCTAGGAATAACCTGGTAGAGCATCCCACACAAACGAATGCTCCACATGCGGGTTTCACATGCCACCAACTCCACATTCACAGGCAACTTCAGCGCCACAGCCGTTTTCAGATAGCCCTCAATGCAAAGGCTCTAGACGCAAATATTGGTGTGAGAGCTAATTCAATCAAGGAAACACTGCATGTTGGTGAAGGGCATATTGAAGAAGGATCAGCCGAGTGGTTCTTGTGGGAGAACAACTCCATTTGGCTCACTAACTTCACACACCATCAGGCTTCCAAGCAGCTCTCAAGGAAACTCAGTTTTCACACTCTATGCTTAGTGCCCTTTGAGTGCATTATCTAGGAATGAACCTGGTAGAGCATCCCACACAAACGAATGCTCCACATGCGGGTTTCACATGCCACCAACTCCACATTCACAGGCAACTTCAGCGCCACAGCCGTTTTCAGATAGCCCTCAATGCAAAGGCTCTAGACGCAAATATTGGCGTGAGAGATAATTCAATCAAGGAAACACTGCATGTTGGTGAAGGGCATATTGAAGAAGGATCTGCCGAGTGGTTCTTGTGGGAGAACAACTCCATTTGGCTCACTAACTTCACACACCATCAGGCTTCCAAGCAGCTCTCGAGGAAACTCAGTTTTCACACTCTATGCTTAGTGCCCTTTGAGTGCCTAGGACTGAAATGAAACTTGGTGAGCATCCACACAAACGAATGCTCCACATGCGGGTTTCACATGCCACCAACTCCACATTCACAGGCAATTTCAGCACCACAGCCGTTTTCAGATAGCCCTCAATGCAAAGGCTCTAGACGCAAATATTGGCGTGAGAGATAATTCAATCAAGGAAACACTGCATGTTGGTGAAGGGCATATTGAAGAAGGATCAGCCGAGTGGTTCTTGTGGGAGAACAACTCCATTTGGCTCACTAACTTCACACACCACCAGGCTTCCAAGCAGCTCTCAAGGAAACTCAGTTTTCACACTCTATGCTTAGTGCCCTTTGAGTGCCTAGGACTGAAATGAAGCTTGGTGAGCATCCCACACAAACGAATGCTCCACATGCGGGTTTCACATGCCACCAACTCCACATTCACAGTCAACTTCAGCGCCACAGCCGTTTTCAGATAGCCCTCAATGCAAAGGCTCTAGACGCAAATATTGGTGTGAGAGCTAATTCAATCAAGGAAACACTGCATGTTGGTGAAGGGCATATTGAAGAAGGATCAGCCGAGTGGTTCTTGTGGGAGAACAACTCCATTTGGCTCACTAACTTCACACACCATCAGGCTTCCAAGCAGCTCTCAAGGAAACTCAGTTTTCACACTCTATCCTTAGTGCCCTTTGAGCGCCTAGGACTGAAATGAAGCTTGGTGAGCATCCCACACAAACGAATGCTCCACATGCGGGTTTCACATGCCACCAACTCCACATTCACAGGCAATTTCAGCACCACAGCCATTTTCAGATAGCCCTCAATGCAAAGGCTCTAGACGCAAATATTGGTGTGAGAGCTAATTCAATCAAGGAAACACTGCATGTTGGTGAAGGGCATATTGAAGAAGGATCAGCCAAGTGGTTCTTGTGGGAGAACAACTCCATTTTGCTCACTAACTTCACACACCATCAGGCTTCCAAGCAGCTCTCAAGGAAACTCAGTTTTCACACTCTATGCTTAGTGCCCTTTGAGTGCATTATCTAGGAATGAACCTGGTAGAGCATCCCACACAAACGAATGCTCCACATGCGGGTTTCACATGCCACCAACTCCACATTCACAGGCAACTTCAGCGCCACAGCCGTTTTCAGATAGCCCTCAATGCAAAGGCTCTAGACGCAAATATTGGTGTGAGAGCTAATTCAATCAAGGAAACACTGCATGTTGGTGAAGGGCATATTGAAGAAGGATCAGCCGAGTGGTTCTTGTGGGAGAACAACTCCATTTGGCTCACTAACTTCACACACCATCATGCTTCCAAGCAGCTCTCAAGGAAACTCAGTTTTCACACTCTATGCTTAGTGCCCTTTGAGTGCCTAGGACTGAAATGAAGCTTGGTGAGCATCCCACACAAACGAATGCTCCACATGCGGGTTTCACATGCCACCAACTCCACATTCACAGGCAACTTCAGCGCCACAGCCGTTTTCAGATAGCCCTCAATGCAAAGGCTCTAGACGCAAATATTGGCGTGAGAGATAATTCAATCAAGGAAACACTGCATGTTGGTGAAGGGCATATTGAAGAAGGATCAGCCGAGTGGTTCTTGTGGGAGAACAACTCCATTTGGCTCACTAACTTCACACACCACCAGGCTTCCAAGCAGCTCTCAAGGAAACTCAGTTTTCACACTCTATGCTTAGTGCCCTTTGAGTGCCTAGGACTGAAATGAAGCTTGGTGAGCATCCCACACAAACGAATGCTCCACATGCGGGTTTCACATGCCACCAACTCCACATTCACAGGCAACTTCAGCGCCACAGCCATTTTCAGATAGCCCTCAATGCAAAGGCTCTAGATGCAAATATTGGTGTGAGAGCTAATTCAATCAAGGAAACACTGCATGTTGGTGAAGGGCATATTGAAGAAGGATCAGCCGAGTGGTTCTTGTGGGAGAACAACTCCATTTGGCTCACTAACTTCACACACCACCAGGCTTCCAAGCAGCTCTCAAGGAAACTCAGTTTTCACACTCTATGCTTAGTGCCCTTTGAGTGCATTATCTAGGAATGAACCTGGTAGAGCATCCCACACAAACGAATGCTCCACATGCGGGTTTCACATGCCACCAACTCCACATTCACAGGCAACTTCAGCGCCACAGCTGTTTTCAGATAGCCCTCAATGCAAAGGCTCTAGACGCAAATATTGGTGTGAGAGCTAATTCAATCAAGGAAACACTGCATGTCGGTGAAGGGCATATTGAAGAAGGATCAGCCGAGTGGTTCTTGTGGGAGAACAACTCCATTTGGCTCACTAACTTCACACACCATCAGGCTTCCAAGCAGCTCTCAAGGAAACTCAGTTTTCACACTCTATGCTTAGTGCCCTTTGAGTGCATTATCTAGGAATGAACCTGGTAGAGCATCCCACACAAACGAATGCTCCACATGCGGGTTTCACATGCCACCAACTCCACATTCACAGGCAACTTCAGCGCCACAGACGTTTTCACATAGCCCTCAATGCAAAGGCTCTAGACGCAAATATTGGTGTGAGAGCTAATTCAATCAAGGAAACACTGCATGTTGGTGAAGGGCATATTGAAGAAGGATCAGCCGAGTGGTTCTTGTGGGAGAACAACTCCATTTGGCTCACTAACTTCACACACCACCAGCCTTCCAAGCAGCTCTCAAGGAAACTCAGTATTCACACTCTATGCTTAGTGCCCTTTGAGTGCCTAGGACTGAAATGAAGCTTGGTGAGCATCCCACACAAACGAATGCTCCACATGCGGGTTTCACATGCCACCAACTCCACATTCACAGGCAACTTCAGCGCCACAGCTGTTTTCAGATAGCCCTCAATGCAAAGGCTCTAGACGCAAATATTGGTGTGAGAGCTAATTCAATCAAGGAAACACTGCATGTTGGTGAAGGGCATATTGAAGAAGGATCAGCCGAGTGGTTCTTGTGGGAGAACAACTCCATTTGGCTCACTAACTTCACACACCATCAGGCTTCCAAGCAGCTCTCAAGGAAACTCAGTTTTCACACTCTATGCTTAGTGCCCTTTGAGTGCATTATCTAGGAATAACCTGGTAGAGCATCCCACACAAACGAATGCTCCACATGCGGGTTTCACATGCCACCAACTCCACATTCACAGGCAACTTCAGCGCCACAGCCGTTTTCAGATAGCCCTCAATGCAAAGGCTCTAGACGCAAATATTGGTGTGAGAGCTAATTCAATCAAGGAAACACTGCATGTTGGTGAAGGGCATATTGAAGAAGGATCAGCCGAGTGGTTCTTGTGGGAGAACAACTCCATTTGGCTCACTAACTTCACACACCATCAGGCTTCCAAGCAGCTCTCAAGGAAACTCAGTTTTCACACTCTATGCTTAGTGCCCTTTGAGTGCATTATCTAGGAATGAACCTGGTAGAGCATCCCACACAAACGAATGCTCCACATGCGGGTTTCACATGCCACCAACTCCACATTCACAGGCAACTTCAGCGCCACAGACGTTTTCAGATAGCCCTCAATGCAAAGGCTCTAGACGCAAATATTGGCGTGAGAGATAATTCAATCAAGGAAACACTGCATGTTGGTGAAGGGCATATTGAAGAAGGATCTGCCGAGTGGTTCTTGTGGGAGAACAACTCCATTTGGCTCACTAACTTCACACACCATCAGGCTTCCAAGCAGCTCTCGAGGAAACTCAGTTTTCACACTCTATGCTTAGTGCCCTTTGAGTGCCTAGGACTGAAATGAAGCTTGGTGAGCATCCCACACAAACGAATGCTCCACATGCGGGTTTCACATGCCACCAACTCCACATTCACAGGCAATTTCAGCACCACAGCCGTTTTCAGATAGCCCTCAATGCAAAGGCTCTAGACGCAAATATTAGCGTGAGAGATAATTCAATCAAGGAAACACTGCATGTTGGTGAAGGGCATATTGAAGAAGGATCAGCCGAGTGGTTCTTGTGGGAGAACAACTCCATTTGGCTCACTATCTTCACACACCACCAGGCTTCCAAGCAGCTCTCAAGGAAACTCAGTTTTCACACTCTATGCTTAGTGCCCTTTGAGTGCCTAGGACTGAAATGAAGCTTGGTGAGCATCCCACACAAACGAATGCTCCACATGCGGGTTTCACATGCCACCAACTCCACATTCACAGTCAACTTCAGCGCCACAGCCGTTTTCAGATAGCCCTCAATGCAAAGGCTCTAGACGCAAATATTGGTGTGAGAGCTAATTCAATCAAGGAAACACTGCATGTTGGTGAAGGGCATATTGAAGAAGGATCTGCCGAGTGGTTCTTGTGGGAGAACAACTCCATTTGGCTCACTAACTTCACACACCATCAGGCTTCCAAGCAGCTCTCGAGGAAACTCAGTTTTCACACTCTATGCTTAGTGCCCTTTGAGTGCCTAGGACTGAAATGAAGCTTGGTGAGCATCCCACACAAACGAATGCTCCACATGCGGGTTTCACATGCCACCAACTCCACATTCACAGGCAATTTCAGCACCACAGCCGTTTTCAGATAGCCCTCAATGCAAAGGCTCTAGACGCAAATATTGGCGTGAGAGATAATTCAATCAAGGAAACACTGCATGTTGGTGAAGGGCATATTGAAGAAGGATCAGCCGAGTGGTTCTTGTGGGAGAACAACTCCATTTGGCTCACTAACTTCACACACCACCAGGCTTCCAAGCAGCTCTCAAGGAAACTCAGTTTTCACACTCTATGCTTAGTGCCCTTTGAGTGCCTAGGACTGAAATGAAGCTTGGTGAGCATCCCACACAAACGAATGCTCCACATGCGGGTTTCACATGCCACCAACTCCACATTCACAGGCAACTTCAGCGCCACAGCCGTTTTCAGAGGGCCCTCAATGCAAAGGATCTAGATGCAAATATTGGTGTGAGAGCTAATTCAATCAAGGAAACACTGCATGTTGGTGAAGGGCATATTGAAGAAGGATCAGCCGAGTGGTTCTGGTGGGAGAACAACTCCATTTGGCTCACTAACTTCACACACCATCAGGCTTCCAAGCAGCTCTCAAGGAAACTCAGTTTTCACACTCTATGCTTAGTGCCCTTTGAGTGCCTAGGACTGAAATGAAGCTTAGTGAACATCCCACACAAACGAATGCTCCACATGCGGGTTTCACATGCCACCAACTCCACATTCACAGTCAACTTCAGCGCCACAGCTGTTTTCAGATAGCCCTCAATGCAAAGGCTCTAGACGAAAATATTGGTGTGAGAGCTAATTCAATCAAGGAAACACTGCATGTTGGTGAAGGGCATATTGAAGAAGGATCAGCCGAGTGGTTCTTGTGGGAGAACAACTCCATTTGGCTCACTAACTTCACACACCACCAGGCTTCCAAGCAGCTCTCAAGGAAACTCAGTTTTCACACTCTATGCTTAGTGCCCTTTGAGTGCCTAGGACTGAAATGAAGCTTGGTGAGCATCCCACACAAACGAATGCTCCACATGCGGGTTTCACATGCCACCAACTCCACATTCACAGGCAACTTCAGCGCCACAGCCGTTTTCAGATAGCCCTCAATGCAAAGGCTCTAGATGCAAATATTGGTGTGAGAGCTAATTCAATCAAGGAAACACTGCATGTTGGTGAAGGGCATATTGAAGAAGGATCAGCCGAGTGGTTCTTGTGGGAGCACAACTCCATTTGGCTCACTAACTTCACACACCATCAGGCTTCCAAGCAGCTCTCAAGGAAACTCAGTTTTCACACTCTATGCTTAGTGCCCTTTGAGTGCCTAGGAATGAAATGAAGCTTAGTGAACATCCCACACAAACGAATGCTCCACATGCGGGTTTCACATGCCACCAACTCCACATTCTCAGGCAACTTCAGCGCCACAGCCGTTTTCAGATAGCCCTCAATGCAAAGGCTCTAGACGCAAATATTGGTGTGAGAGCTAATTCAATCAAGGAAACACTGCATGTCGGTGAAGGGCATATTGAAGAAGGATCAGCCGAGTGGTTCTTGTGGGAGAACAACTCCATTTGGCTCACTAACTTCACACACCATCAGGCTTCCAAGCAGCTCTCAAGGAAACTCAGTTTTCACACTCTATGCTTAGTGCCCTTTGAGTGCATTATCTAGGAATGAACCTGGTAGAGCATCCCACACAAACGAATGCTCCACATGCGGGTTTCACATGCCACCAACTCCACATTCACAGGCAACTTCAGCGCCACAGCCGTTTTCAGATAGCCCTCAATGCAAAGGCTCTAGACGCAAATATTGGTGTGAGAGCTAATTCAATCAAGGAAACACTGCATGTTGGTGAAGGGCATATTGAAGAAGGATCAGCCGAGTGGTTCTTGTGGGAGAACAACTCCATTTGGCTCACTAACTTCACACACCATCAGGCTTCCAAGCAGCTCTCGAGGAAACTCAGTTTTCACACTCTATCCTTAGTGCCCTTTGAGTGCCTAGGACTGAAATGAAGCTTGGTGAGCATCCACACAAACGAATGCTCCACATGCGGGTTTCACATGCCACCAACTCCACATTCTCAGGCAACTTCAGCGCCACAGCCGTTTTCAGATAGCCCTCAATGCAAAGGCTCTAGACGCAAATATTGGCGTGAGAGATAATTCAATCAAGGAAACACTGCATGTTGGTGAAGGGCATATTGAAGAAGGATCAGCCGAGTGGTTCTTGTGGGAGAACAACTCCATTTGGCTCACTAACTTCACACACCATCAGGCTTCCAAGCAGCTCTCGAGGAAACTCAGTTTTCACACTCTATGCTTAGTGCCCTTTGAGTGCCTAGGACTGAAATGAAGCTTGGTGAGCATCCCACACAAACGAATGCTCCACATGCGGGTTTCACATGCCACCAACTCCACATTCACAGGCAATTTCAGCACCACAGCCGTTTTCAGATAGCCCTCAATGCAAAGGCTCTAGACGCAAATATTAGCGTGAGAGATAATTCAATCAAGGAAACACTGCATGTTGGTGAAGGGCATATTGAAGAAGGATCAGCCGAGTGGTTCTTGTGGGAGAACAACTCCATTTGGCTCACTATCTTCACACACCACCAGGCTTCCAAGCAGCTCTCAAGGAAACTCAGTTTTCACACTCTATGCTTAGTGCCCTTTGAGTGCCTAGGACTGAAATGAAGCTTGGTGAGCATCCCACACAAACGAATGCTCCACATGCGGGTTTCACATGCCACCAACTCCACATTCACAGTCAACTTCAGCGCCACAGCCGTTTTCAGATAGCCCTCAATGCAAAGGCTCTAGACGCAAATATTGGTGTGAGAGCTAATTCAATCAAGGAAACACTGCATGTTGGTGAAGGGCATATTGAAGAAGGATCTGCCGAGTGGTTCTTGTGGAGAACAACTCCATTTGGCTCACTAACTTCACACACCATCAGGCTTCCAAGCAGCTCTCGAGGAAACTCAGTTTTCACACTCTATGCTTAGTGCCCTTTGAGTGCCTAGGACTGAAATGAAGCTTGGTGAGCATCCCACACAAACGAATGCTCCACATGCGGGTTTCACATGCCACCAACTCCACATTCACAGGCAATTTCAGCACCACAGCCGTTTTCAGATAGCCCTCAATGCAAAGGCTCTAGACGCAAATATTGGCGTGAGAGATAATTCAATCAAGGAAACACTGCATGTTGGTGAAGGGCATATTGAAGAAGGATCAGCCGAGTGGTTCTTGTGGGAGAACAACTCCATTTGGCTCACTAACTTCACACACCACCAGGCTTCCAAGCAGCTCTCAAGGAAACTCAGTTTTCACACTCTATGCTTAGTGCCCTTTGAGTGCCTAGGACTGAAATGAAGCTTGGTGAGCATCCCACACAAACGAATGCTCCACATGCGGGTTTCACATGC
The DNA here is from genome assembly GCF_030435755.1 of Ochotona princeps. Lineage (NCBI taxonomy): Eukaryota > Metazoa > Chordata > Mammalia > Lagomorpha > Ochotonidae > Ochotona > Ochotona princeps. Next base: position 137,413 of record NW_026699323.1, on the reverse strand, counting down.
CACCAACTCCACATTCACAGGCAACTTCAGCGCCACAGCCGTTTTCAGAGGGCCCTCAATGCAAAGGATCTAGATGCAAATATTGGTGTGAGAGCTAATTCAATCAAGGAAACACTGCATGTTGGTGAAGGGCATATTGAAGAAGGATCAGCCGAGTGGTTCTGGTGGGAGAACAACTCCATTTGGCTCACTAACTTCACACACCATCAGGCTTCCAAGCAGCTCTCAAGGAAACTCAGTTTTCACACTCTATGCTTAGTGCCCTTTGAGTGCCTAGGACTGAAATGAAGCTTAGTGAACATCCCACACAAACGAATGCTCCACATGCGGGTTTCACATGCCACCAACTCCACATTCACAGTCAACTTCAGCGCCACAGCTGTTTTCAGATAGCCCTCAATGCAAAGGCTCTAGACGAAAATATTGGTGTGAGAGCTAATTCAATCAAGGAAACACTGCATGTTGGTGAAGGGCATATTGAAGAAGGATCAGCCGAGTGGTTCTTGTGGGAGAACAACTCCATTTGGCTCACTAACTTCACACACCACCAGGCTTCCAAGCAGCTCTCAAGGAAACTCAGTTTTCACACTCTATGCTTAGTGCCCTTTGAGTGCCTAGGACTGAAATGAAGCTTGGTGAGCATCCCACACAAACGAATGCTCCACATGCGGGTTTCACATGCCACCAACTCCACATTCACAGGCAACTTCAGCGCCACAGCCGTTTTCAGATAGCCCTCAATGCAAAGGCTCTAGATGCAAATATTGGTGTGAGAGCTAATTCAATCAAGGAAACACTGCATGTTGGTGAAGGGCATATTGAAGAAGGATCAGCCGAGTGGTTCTTGTGGGAGCACAACTCCATTTGGCTCACTAACTTCACACACCATCAGGCTTCCAAGCAGCTCTCAAGGAAACTCAGTTTTCACACTCTATGCTTAGTGCCCTTTGAGTGCCTAGGAATGAAATGAAGCTTAGTGAACATCCCACACAAACGAATGCTCCACATGCGGGTTTCACATGCCACCAACTCCACATTCTCAGGCAACTTCAGCGCCACAGCCGTTTTCAGATAGCCCTCAATGCAAAGGCTCTAGACGCAAATATTGGTGTGAGAGCTAATTCAATCAAGGAAACACTGCATGTCGGTGAAGGGCATATTGAAGAAGGATCAGCCGAGTGGTTCTTGTGGGAGAACAACTCCATTTGGCTCACTAACTTCACACACCATCAGGCTTCCAAGCAGCTCTCAAGGAAACTCAGTTTTCACACTCTATGCTTAGTGCCCTTTGAGTGCATTATCTAGGAATGAACCTGGTAGAGCATCCCACACAAACGAATGCTCCACATGCGGGTTTCACATGCCACCAACTCCACATTCACAGGCAACTTCAGCGCCACAGCCGTTTTCAGATAGCCCTCAATGCAAAGGCTCTAGACGCAAATATTGGTGTGAGAGCTAATTCAATCAAGGAAACACTGCATGTTGGTGAAGGGCATATTGAAGAAGGATCAGCCGAGTGGTTCTTGTGGGAGAACAACTCCATTTGGCTCACTAACTTCACACACCATCAGGCTTCCAAGCAGCTCTCGAGGAAACTCAGTTTTCACACTCTATCCTTAGTGCCCTTTGAGTGCCTAGGACTGAAATGAAGCTTGGTGAGCATCCACACAAACGAATGCTCCACATGCGGGTTTCACATGCCACCAACTCCACATTCTCAGGCAACTTCAGCGCCACAGCCGTTTTCAGATAGCCCTCAATGCAAAGGCTCTAGACGCAAATATTGGCGTGAGAGATAATTCAATCAAGGAAACACTGCATGTTGGTGAAGGGCATATTGAAGAAGGATCAGCCGAGTGGTTCTTGTGGGAGAACAACTCCATTTGGCTCACTAACTTCACACACCACCAGGCTTCCAAGCAGCTCTCAAGGAAACTCAGTTTTCACACTCTATGCTTAGTGCCCTTTGAGTGCATTATCTAGGAATGAACCTGGTAGAGCATCCCACACAAACGAATGCTCCACATGCGGGTTTCACATGCCACCAACTCCACATTCACAGGCAACTTCAGCGCCACAGCCGTTTTCAGATAGCCCTCAATGCAAAGGCTCTAGACGCAAATATTGGTGTGAGAGCTAATTCAATCAAGGAAACACTGCATGTTGGTGAAGGGCATATTGAAGAAGGATCTGCCGAGTGGTTCTGGTGGGAGAACAACTCCATTTGGCTCACTAACTTCACACACCATCAGGCTTCCAAGCAGCTCTCAAGGAAACTCAGTTTTCACACTCTATGCTTAGTGCCCTTTGAGTGCCTAGGAATGAAATGAAGCTTAGTGAACATCCCACACAAACGAATGCTCCACATGCGGGTTTCACATGCCACCAACTCCACATTCACAGGCAACTTCAGCGCCACAGCCGTTTTCAGATAGCCCTCAATGCAAAGGCTCTAGACGCAAATATTGGTGTGAGAGCTAATTCAATCAAGGAAACACTGCATGTTGGTGAAGGGCATATTGAAGAAGGATCAGCCGAGTGGTTCTTGTGGGAGAACAACTCCATTTGGCTCACTAACTTCACACACCATCAGGCTTCCAAGCAGCTCTCAAGGAAACTCAGTTTTCACACTCTATGCTTAGTGCCCTTTGAGTGCATTATCTAGGAATGAACCTGGTAGAGCATCCCACACAAACGAATGCTCCACATGCGGGTTTCACATGCCACCAACTCCACATTCACAGGCAACTTCAGCGCCACAGACGTTTTCAGATAGCCCTCAATGCAAAGGCGCTAGACGCAAATATTGGCGTGAGAGATAATTCAATCAAGGAAACACTGCATGTTGGTGAAGGGCATATTGAAGAAGGATCTGCCGAGTGGTTCTTGTGGGAGAACAACTCCATTTGGCTCACTAACTTCACACACCATCAGGCTTCCAAGCAGCTCTCGAGGAAACTCAGTTTTCACACTCTATGCTTAGTGCCCTTTGAGTGCCTAGGACTGAAATGAAGCTTGGTGAGCATCCCACACAAACGAATGCTCCACATGCGGGTTTCACATGCCACCAACTCCACATTCACAGGCAATTTCAGCACCACAGCCGTTTTCAGATAGCCCTCAATGCAAAGGCTCTAGACGCAAATATTGGCGTGAGAGATAATTCAATCAAGGAAACACTGCATGTTGGTGCAGGGCATATTGAAGAAGGATCAGCCGAGTGGTTCTTGTGGGAGAACAACTCCATTTGGCTCACTAACTTCACACACCACCAGGCTTCCAAGCAGCTCTCAAGGAAACTCAGTTTTCACACTCTATGCTTAGTGCCCTTTGAGTGCCTAGGACTGAAATGAAGCTTGGTGAGCATCCCACACAAACGAATGCTCCACATGCGGGTTTCACATGCCACCAACTCCACATTCACAGTCAACTTCAGCGCCACAGCCGTTTTCAGATAGCCCTCAATGCAAAGGCTCTAGACGCAAATATTGGTGTGAGAGCTAATTCAATCAAGGAAACACTGCATGTTGGTGAAGGGCATATTGAAGAAGGATCAGCCGAGTGGTTCTGGTGGGAGAACAACTCCATTTGGCTCACTAACTTCACACACCATCAGGCTTCCAAGCAGCTCTCAAGGAAACTCAGTTTTCACACTCTATGCTTAGTGCCCTTTGAGTGCCTAGGACTGAAATGAAGCTTAGTGAGCATCCCACACAAACGAATGCTCCACATGCGGGTTTCACATGCCACCAACTCCACATTCACAGGCAACTTCAGCGCCACAGCTGTTTTCAGATAGCCCTCAATGCAAAGGCTCTAGACGAAAATATTGGTGTGAGAGCTAATTCAATCAAGGAAACACTGCATGTTGGTGAAGGGCATATTGAAGAAGGATCAGCCGAGTGGTTCTTGTGGGAGAACAACTCCATTTGGCTCACTAACTTCACACACCACCAGGCTTCCAAGCAGCTCTCAAGGAATCTCAGTTTTCACACTCTATGCTTAGTGCCCTTTGAGTGCCTAGGACTGAAATGAAGCTTGGTGAGCATCCCACACAAACGAATGCTCCACATGCGGGTTTCACATGCCACCAACTCCACATTCACAGGCAACTTCAGCGCCACAGCCGTTTTCAGATAGCCCTCAATGCAAAGGCTCTAGATGCAAATATTGGTGTGAGAGCTAATTCAATCAAGGAAACACTGCATGTTGGTGAAGGGCATATTGAAGAAGGATCAGCCGAGTGGTTCTTGTGGGAGCACAACTCCATTTGGCTCACTAACTTCACACACCATCAGGCTTCCAAGCAGCTCTCAAGGAAACTCAGTTTTCACACTCTATGCTTAGTGCCCTTTGAGTGGCTAGGAATGAAATGAAGCTTAGTGAACATCCCACACAAACGAATGCTCCACATGCGGGTTTCACATGCCACCAACTCCACATTCTCAGGCAACTTCAGCGCCACAGCCGTTTTCAGATAGCCCTCAATGCAAAGGCTCTAGACGCAAATATTGGTGTGAGAGCTAATTCAATCAAGGAAACACTGCATGTCGGTGAAGGGCATATTGAAGAAGGATCAGCCGAGTGGTTCTTGTGGGAGAACAACTCCATTTGGCTCACTAACTTCACACACCATCAGGCTTCCAAGCAGCTCTCAAGGAAACTCAGTTTTCACACTCTATGCTTAGTGCCCTTTGAGTGCATTATCTAGGAATGAACCTGGTAGAGCATCCCACACAAACGAATGCTCCACATGCGGGTTTCACATGCCACCAACTCGACATTCACAGGCAACTTCAGCGCCACAGCCGTTTTCAGATAGCCCTCAATGCAAAGGCTCTAGACGCAAATATTGGTGTGAGAGCTAATTCAATCAAGGAAACACTGCATGTTGGTGAAGGGCATATTGAAGAAGGATCAGCCGAGTGGTTCTTGTGGGAGAACAACTCCATTTGGCTCACTAACTTCACACACCATCAGGCTTCCAAGCAGCTCTCGAGGAAACTCAGTTTTCAAACTCTATCCTTAGTGCCCTTTGAGTGCCTAGGACTGAAATGAAGCTTGGTGAGCATCCACACAAACGAATGCTCCACATGCGGGTTTCACATGCCACCAACTCCACATTCTCAGGCAACTTCAGCGCCACAGCCGTTTTCAGATAGCCCTCAATGCAAAGGCTCTAGACGCAAATATTGGCGTGAGAGATAATTCAATCAAGGAAACACTGCATGTTGGTGAAGGGCATATTGAAGAAGGATCAGCCGAGTGGTTCTTGTGGGAGAACAACTCCATTTGGCTCACTAACTTCACACACCACCAGGCTTCCAAGCAGCTCTCAAGGAAACTCAGTTTTCACACTCTATGCTTAGTGCCCTTTGAGTGCATTATCTAGGAATGAACCTGGTAGAGCATCCCACACAAACGAATGCTCCACATGCGGGTTTCACATGCCACCAACTCCACATTCACAGGCAACTTCAGCGCCACAGCCGTTTTCAGATAGCCCTCAATGCAAAGGCTCTAGACGCAAATATTGGTGTGAGAGCTAATTCAATCAAGGAAACACTGCATGTTGGTGAAGGGCATATTGAAGAAGGATCTGCCGAGTGGTTCTTGTGGGAGAACAACTCCATTTGGCTCACTAACTTCACACACCATCAGGCTTCCAAGCAGCTCTCAAGGAAACTCAGTTTTCACACTCTATGCTTAGTGCCCTTTGAGTGCCTAGGAATGAAATGAAGCTTAGTGAACATCCCACACAAACGAATGCTCCACATGCGGGTTTCACATGCCACCAACTCCACATTCACAGGCAACTTCAGCGCCACAGCCGTTTTCAGATAGCCCTCAATGCAAAGGCTCTAGACGCAAATATTGGTGTGAGAGCTAATTCAATCAAGGAAACACTGCATGTTGGTGAAGGGCATATTGAAGAAGGATCAGCCGAGTGGTTCTTGTGGGAGAACAACTCCATTTGGCTCACTAACTTCACACACCATCAGGCTTCCAAGCAGCTCTCAAGGAAACTCAGTTTTCACACTCTATGCTTAGTGCCCTTTGAGTGCATTATCTAGGAATGAACCTGGTAGAGCATCCCACACAAATGAATGCTCCACATGCGGGTTTCACATGCCACCAACTCCACATTCACAGGCAATTTCAGCACCACAGCCGTTTTCAGATAGCCCTCAATGCAAAGGCTCTAGACGCAAATATTGGCGTGAGAGATAATTCAATCAAGGAAACACTGCATGTTGGTGCAGGGCATATTGAAGAAGGATCAGCCGAGTGGTTCTTGTGGGAGAACAACTCCATTTGGCTCACTAACTTCACACACCATCAGGCTTCCAAGCAGCTCTCAAGGAAACTCAGTTTTCACACTCTATGCTTAGTGCCCTTTGAGTGCCTAGGACTGAAATGAAGCTTGGTGAGCATCCCACACAAACGAATGCTCCACATGCGGTTTTCACATGCCACCAACTCCACATTCACAGGCAACTTCAGCGCCACAGCCGTTTTCCGATAGCCCTCAATGCAAAGGCTCTAGACGCAAATATTGGTGTGAGAGCTAATTCAATCAAGGAAACACTGCATGTTGGTGAAGGGCATATTGAAGAAGGATCAGCCGAGTGGTTCTTGTGGGAGAACAACTCCATTTGGCTCACTAACTTCACACACCATCAGGCTTCCAAGCAGGTCTCGAGGAAACTCAGTTTTCGCACTCTATGCTTAGTGCCCTTTGAGTGCCTAGGAATGAAATGAAACTTGGTGAGCATCCCACACAAACGAATGCTCCACATGAGGGTTTCACCTGCCACCAACTCCACATTCACAGGCAACTTCAGCGCCACAGCCGCTTTCAGATAGCCCTCAATGCAAAGGCTCTAGACGCAAATATTGGTGTGAGAGCTAATTCAATCAAGGAAACACTGCATGTTGGTGAAGGGCATATTGAAGAAGGATCAGCCGAGTGGTTCTTGTGGGAGAACAACTCCATTTGGCTCACTAACTTCACACACCATCAGGCTTCCAAGCAGCTCTCAAGGAAACTCAGTTTTCGCACTCTATGCTTAGTGCCCTTTGAGTGCCTAGGACTGAAATGAAGCTTGGTGAGCATCCCACACAAACGAATGCTCCACATGCGGGTTTCACATGCCACCAACTTCACATTCACAGGCAACTTCAGCGCCACAGCCGCTTTCAGATAGCCCTCAATGAAAAGGCTCTAGACGCAAATATTGGCGTGAGAGATAATTCAATGAAGGAAACACTGTATGTTGGTGAAGGGCATATTGAAGAAGGATCAGCCGAGTGGTTCTTGTGGGAGAACAACTCAATTTGGCTCACTAACTTCACACACCATCAGGCTTCCAAGCAGCTCTCAAGGAAACTCAGTTTTCACACTCTATGCTTAGTGCCCTTTGAGTGCCTAGGACTGAAATGAAGCTTGGTGAGCATCCCACACAAACGAATGCTCCACATGCGGGTTTCACATGCCACCAACTCCACTTTCACATCCAGCTTCAGCGCCACAGCCGTTTTCAGATAGCCCTCAATGCAAAGGCTCTAGACGCAAATATTGGTGTGAGAGCTAATTCAATCAAGGAAACACTGCATGTTGGTGAAGGGCATATTGAAGAAGGATCAGCCGAGTGGTTCTTGTGGGAGAACAACTCCATTTGGCTCACTAACTTCACACACCATCAGGCTTCAAAGCAGCTCTCGAGGAAACTCAGTTTTCACACTCTATCCTTAGTGCCCTTTGAGTGCCTAGGACTGAAATGAAGCTTGGTGAGCATCCCACACAAACGAATGCTCCACATGCGGGTTTCACATGCCACCAACTCCACATTCACAGGCAATTTCAGCACCTCATCCGTTTTCAGATAGCCCTCAATGCAAAGGCTCTAGACACAAATATTGGTGTGAGAGCTAATTCAATCAAGGAAACACTGCATGTTGGTGAAGGGCATATTGAAGAAGGATCAGCCGAGTGGTTCTTGTGGGAGAACAACTCCATTTGGCTCACTAACTTCACACACCACCAGGCTTCCAAGCAGCTCTCAAGGAAACTCAGTTTTCACATTCTATGCTTAGTGCCCTTTGAGTGCATTATCTAGGAATGAACCTGGTGAGCATCCCACACAAACGAATGCTCCACATGCGGGTTTCACATGCCACCAACTCCACATTCACAGGCAACTTCAGCGCCACAGCCGTTTTCAGATAGCCCTCAATGCAAAGGCTCTAGACGCAAATATTGGTGTGAGAGCTAATTCAATCAAGGAAACACTGCATGTTGGTGAAGGGCATATTGAAGAAGGATCAGCCGGGTGGTTCTTGTGGGAGAACAACTCCATTTGGCTCACTAACTTCACACACCATCAGGCTTCCAAGCAGCTCTCAAGGAAACTCAGTTTTCACACTCTCTGCTTAGTGCCCTTTGAGTGCCTAGGAATGAAATGAAGCTTGGTGAGCATCCCACACAAACGAATGCTCCACATGAGGGTTTCACATGCCACCAACTCCACATTCACAGGCAATTTCAGCACCACAGCCGTTTTCAGATAGCCCTCAATGCAAAGGCTCTAGACGCAAATATTGGTGTGAGAGCTAATTCAATCAAGGAAACACTGCATGTTGGTGAAGGGCATATTGAAGAAGGATCAGCCGAGTGGTTCTTGTGGGAGAACAACTCCATTTGGCTCACTAACTTCACACACCATCAGGCTTCCAAGCAGCTCTCAAGGAAACTCAGTTTTCACACTCTATGCTTAGTGCCCTTTGAGTGCCTAGGAATGAAATGAAGCTTGGTGAGCATCCCACACAAACGAATGCTCCACATGCGGGTTTCACATGCCACCAACTCCACATTCACAGGCAACTTCAGCGCCACAGCCGTTTTCAGATAGCCCTCAATGCAAAGGCTCTAGATGCAAATATTGGTGTGAGAGCTAATTCAATCAAGGAAACACTGCATGTTGGTGAAGGGCATATTGAAGAAGGATCAGCCGAGTGGTTCTTGTGGGAGAACAACTCCATTTGGCTCACTAACTTACACACCATCAGGCTTCCAAGCAGCTCTCGAGGAAACTCAGTTTTCACACTCTATGCTTAGTGCCCTTTGAGTGCCTAGGAATGAAAGGAAGCTTGGTCAGCATCCCACACAAACGAATGCTCCACATGCGGGTTTCACATGCCACCAACTCCACATTCTCAGGCAACTTCAGCGCCACAGCCGCTTTCAGATAGCCCTCAATGAAAAGGCTCTAGACGCAAATATTGGCGTGAGAGCTAATTCAATCAAGGAAACACTGCATGTTGGTGAAGGGCATATTGAAGAAGGATCAGCCGAGTGGTTCTTGTGGGAGAACAACTCCATTTGGCTCACTAACTTCACACACCATCAGGCTTCCAAGCAGCTCTCAAGGAAACTCAGTTTTCACACTCTATGCTTAGTGCCCTTTGAGTGCCTAGGACTGAAATGAAGCTTAGTGAGCATCCCACACAAACGAATGCTCCACATGCGGGTTTCACATGCCACCAACTCCACATTCACAGGCAATTTCAGCACCACAGCCGTTTTCAGATAGCCCTCAATGCAAAGGCTCTAGACGCAAATATTGGTGTGAGAGCTAATTCAATCAAGGAAACACTGCATGTTGGTGAAGGGCATATTGAAGAAGGATCAGCCGAGTGGTTCTTGTGGGAGAACAACTCCATTTGGCTCACTAACTTCACACACCATCAGGCTTCCAAGCAGCTCTCAAGGAAACTCAGTTTTCACACTCTATGCTTAGTGCCCTTTGAGTGCCTAGGAATGAAATGAAGCTTGGTGAGCATCCCACACAAACGAATGCTCCACATGCGGGTTTCACATGCCACCAACTCCACATTCTCAGGCAACTTCAGCGCCACAGCCGTTTTCAGAGAGCCCTCAATGCAAAGGCTCTAGATGCAAATATTGGTGTGAGAGCTAATTCAATCAAGGAAACACTGCATGTTGGTGAAGGGCATATTGAAGAAGGATCAGCCGAGTGGTTCTTGTGGGAGAACAACTCCATTTGGCTCACTAACTTCACACACCATCAGGCTTCCAAGCAGCTCTCGAGGAAACTCAGTTTTCACACTCTATGCTTAGTGCCCTTTGAGTGCCTAGGACTGAAATGAAGCTTGGTGAGCATCCCACACAAACGAATGCTCCACATGCGGGTTTCACATGCCACCAACTCCACATTCACAGGCAACGTCAGCGCCACAGCCGTTTTCAGATAGCCCTCAATGCGAAGGCACTAGACGCAAATATTCGTGTGAGAGCTAATTCAATCAAGGAAACACTGCATGTTGGTGAAGGGCATATTGAAGAAGGATCAGCCGAGTGGTTCTTGTGGGAGAACAACTCCATTCGGCTCACTAACTTCACACACCATCAGGCTTCCAAGCAGCTCTCAAGGAAACTCAGTTTTCACACTCTATGCTTAGTGCCCTTTGAGTGCCTAGGAATGAAATGAAGCTTGGTGAGCATCCCACACAAACGAATGCTCCACATGCGGGTTTCACATGCCACCAACTCCACATTCACAGGCAACTTCAGCGCCACAGCCGTTTTCAGATAGCCCTCAATGCAAAGGCTCTAGACGCAAATATTGGTGTGAGAGCTAATTCAATCAAGGAAACACTGCATGTTGGTGAAGGGCATATTGAAGAAGGATCAGCCGGGTGGTTCTTGTGGGAGAACAACTCCATTTGGCTCACTAACTTCACACACCATCAGGCTTCCAAGCAGCTCTCAAGGAAACTCAGTTTTCACACTCTATGCTTAGTGCCCTTTGAGTGCCTAGGAATGAAATGAAGCTTGGTGAGCATCCCACACAAACGAATGCTCCACATGCGGGTTTCACATGCCACCAACTCCACATTCACAGGCAATTTCAGCACCACAGCCGTTTTCAGATAGCCCTCAATGCAAAGGCTCTAGACGCAAATATTGGTGTGAGAGCTAATTCAATCAAGGAAACACTGCATGTTGGTGAAGGGCATATTGAAGAAGGATCAGCCGAGTGGTTCTTGTGGGAGAACAACTCCATTTGGCTCACTAACTTCACACACCATCAGGCTTCCAAGCAGCTCTCAAGGAAACTCAGTTTTCACACTCTATGCTTAGTGCCCTTTGAGTGCCTAGGAATGAAAGGAAGCTTGGTCAGCATCCCACACAAACGAATGCTCCACATGCGGGTTTCACATGCCACCAACTCCACATTCTCAGGCAACTTCAGCGCCACAGCCGTTTTCAGATAGCCCTCAATGCAAAGGCTCTAGATGCAAATATTGGTGTGAGAGCTAATTCAATCAAGGAAACACTGCATGTTGGTGAAGGGCATATTGAAGAAGGATCAGCCGAGTGGTTCTTGTGGGAGAACAACTCCATTTGGCTCACTAACTTCACACACCATCAGGCTTCCAAGCAGCTCTCGAGGAAACTCAGTTTTCACACTCTATGCTTAGTGCCCTTTGAGTGCCTAGGACTGAAATGAAGCTTGGTGAGCATCCCACACAAACGAATGCTCCACATGCGGGTTTCACATGCCACCAACTCCACATTCACAGGCAACGTCAGCGCCACAGCCGTTTTCAGATAGCCCTCAATGCGAAGGCTCTAGACGCAAATATTGGTGTGAGAGCTAATTCAATCAAGGAAACACTGCATGTTGGTGAAGGGCATATTGAAGAAGGATCAGCCGAGTGGTTCTTGTGGGAGAACAACTCCATTTGGCTCACTAACTTCACACACCATCAGGCTTCCAAGCAGCTCTCAAGGAAACTCAGTTTTCACACTCTCTGCTTAGTGCCCTTTGAGTGCCTAGGAATGAAATGAAGCTTGGTGAGCATCCCACACAAACGAATGCTCCACATGCGGGTTTCACATGCCACCAACTCCACATTCTCAGGCAACTTCAGCGCCACAGCCGTTTTCAGATAGCCCTCAATGCAAAGGCTCTAGACACAAATATTGGTGTGAGAGCTAATTCAATCAAGGAAACACTGCATGTTGGTGAAGGGCATATTGAAGAAGGATCAGCCGAGTGGTTCCTGTGGGAGAACAACTCCATTTGGCTCACTAACTTCACACACCATCAGGCTTCCAAGCAGCTCTCGAGGAAACTCAGTTTTCACAGTCTATGCTTAGTGCCCTTTGAGTGCCTAGGACTGAAAGGAAGCTTGGTGAGCATCCCACACAAACGAATGCTCCACATGCGGGTTTCACATGCCACCAACTCCACATTCACAGGCAACTTCAGCGCCACAGCCGTTTTCAGATAGCCCTCAATGCAAAGGCTCTAGACGCAAATATTGGTGTGAGAGCTAATTCAATCAAGGAAACACTGCATGTTGGTGAAGGGCATATTGAAGAAGGATCAGCCGAGTGGTTCTGGTGGGAGAACAACTCCATTTGGCTCACTAACTTCACACACCATCAGGCTTCCAAGCAGCTCTCAAGGAAACTCAGTTTTCACACTCTATGCTTAGTGCCCTTTGAGTGCCTAGGAATGAAATGAAGCTTGGTGAGCATCCCACACAAACGAATGCTCCACATGCGGGTTTCACATGCCACCAACTCCACATTCTCAGGCAACTTCAGCGCCACAGCCGTTTTCAGATAGCCCTCAATGCAAAGGCTCTAGATGCAAATATTGGTGTGAGAGCTAATTCAATCAAGGAAACACTGCATGTTGGTGAAGGGCATATTGAAGAAGGATCAGCCGAGTGGTTCTTGTGGGAGAACAACTCCATTTGGCTCACTAACTTCACACACCATCAGGCTTCCAACCAGCTCTCGAGGAAACTCAGTTTTCACACTCTATGCTTAGTGCCCTTTGAGTGCCTAGGACTGAAATGAAGCTTGGTGAGCATCCCACACAAACGAATGCTCCACATGCGGGTTTCACATGCCAAAAACTCCACATTCACAGGCAACGTCAGCGCCACAGCCGTTTTCAGATAGCCCTCAATGCAAAGGCTCTAGATGCAAATATTGGTGTGAGAGCTAATTCAATCAAGGAAACACTGCATGTTGGTGAAGGGCATATTGAAGAAGGATCAGCCGAGTGGTTCTTGTGGGAGAACAACTCCATTTGGCTCACTAACTTCACACACCATCAGGCTTCCAAGCAGCTCTCAAGGAAACTCAGTTTTCACACTCTATGCTTAGTGCCCTTTGAGTGCCTAGGAATGAAATGAAGCTTGGTGAGCATCCCACACAAACGAATGCTCCACATGCGGGTTTCACATGCCACCAACTCCACATTCTCAGACAACTTCAGCGCCACAGCCGTTTTCAGATAGCCCTCAATGCAAAGGCTCTAGACGCAAATATTGGTGTGAGAGCTAATTCAATCAAGGAAACACTGCATGTTGGTGAAGGGCATATTGAAGAAGGATCAGCCGAGTGGTTCTTGTGGGAGAACAACTCCATTTGGCTCACTAACTTCACACACCATCAGGCTTCCAAGCAGCTCTCGAGGAAACTCAGTTTTCACAGTCTATGCTTAGTACCCTTTGAGTGCCTAGGACTGAAAGGAAGCTTGGTGAGCATCCCACACAAACGAATGCTCCACATGCGGGTTTCACATGCCACCAACTCCACATTCACAGGCAACTTCAGCGCCACAGCCGTTTTCAGATAGCCCTCAATGCAAAGGCTCTAGACGCAAATATTGGTGTGAGAGCTAATTCAATCAAGGAAACACTGCATGTTGGTGAAGGGCATATTGAAGAAGGATCAGCCGAGTGGTTCTTGTGGGAGAACAACTCCATTTGGCTCACTAACTTCACACACCATCAGGCTTCCAAGCAGCTCTCAAGGAAACTCAGTTTTCACACTCTAAGCTTAGTGCTCTTTGAGTGCCTAGGAATGAAATGAAGCTTGGTGAGCATCCCACACAAACGAATGCTCCACATGCGGGTTTCACATGCCACCAACTCCACATTCACAGGCAATTTCAGCGCCACAGCCGTTTTCAGATAGCCCTCAATGCAAAGGCTCTAGACGCAAATATTGGTGTGAGAGCTAATTCAATCAAGGAAACACTGCATGTTGGTGAAGGGCATATTGAAGAAGGATCAGCCGAGTGGTTCTTGTGGGAGAACAACTCCATTTGGCTCACTAACTTCACACACCATGAGGCTTCCAAGCAGCTCTCAAGGAAACTCAGTTTTCACACTCTATGCTTAGTGCCCTTTGAGTGCCTAGGACTGAAAGGAAGCTTGGTGAGCATCCCACACAAACGAATGCTCCACATGCGGGTTTCACATGCCACCAACTCCACATTCACAGGCAACTTCAGCGCCACAGCCGCTTTCAGATAGCCCTCAATGAAAAGGCTCTAGACGCAAATATTGGCGTGAGAGCTAATTCAATCAAGGAAACACTGCATGTTGGTGAAGGGCATATTGAAGAAGGATCAGCCGAGTGGTTCTTGTGGGAGAACAACTCCATTTGGCTCACTAACTTCACACACCATCAGGCTTCCAAGCAGCTCTCAAGGAAACTCAGTTTTCACACTCTATGCTTAGTGCCCTTTGAGTGCATTATCTAGGAATGAACCTGATAGAGCATCCCACACAAACGAATGCTCCACATGCGGGTTTCACATGCCACCAACTCCACATTCTCAGGCAACTTCAGCGCCACAGCCGTTTTCAGATAGCCCTCAATGCAAAGGCTCTAGACGCAAATATTGGTGTGAGAGCTAATTCAATCAAGGAAACACTGCATGTTGGTGAAGGGCATATTGAAGAAGGATCAGCCGAGTGGTTCTTGTGGGAGAACAACTCCATTTGGCTCACTAACTTCACACACCATCAGGCTTCCAAGCAGCTCTCGAGGAAACTCAGTTTTCACACTCTATCCTTAGTGCCCTTTGAGTGCCTAGGACTGAAATGAAGCTTGGTGAGCATCCCACACAAACGAATGCTCCACATGCGGGTTTCACATGCCACCAACTCCACATTCACAGGCAACTTCAGCGCCACAGCCGTTTTCAGATAGCCCTCAATGCAAAGGCTCTAGACGCAAATATTGGTGTGAGAGCTAATTCAATCAAGGAAACACTGCATGTTGGTGAAGGGCATATTGAAGAAGGATCAGCCGAGTGGTTCTTGTGGGAGAACAACTCCATTTGGCTCACTAACTTCACACACCACCAGGCTTCCAAGCAGCTCTCAAGGAAACTCAGTTTTCACACTCTATGCTTAGTGCCCTTTGAGTGCCTAGGAATGAAAGGAAGCTTGGTGAGCATCCCACACAAACGAATGCTCCACATGCGGGTTTCACATGCCACCAACTCCACATTCACAGGCAACTTCAGCGCCACAGCTGTTTTCAGATAGCCCTCAATGCAAAGGCTCTAGACGCAAATATTGGTGTGAGAGCTAATTCAATCAAGGAAACACTGCATGTTGGTGAAGGGCATATTGAAGAAGGATCAGCCGAGTGTTTCTTGTGGGAGAACAACTCCATTTCGCTCACTAACTTCACACCATCAGGCTTCCAAGCAGCTCTCAAGGAAACTCAGTTTTCACACTCTATGCTTAGTGCCCTTTGAGTGCATTATCTAGGAATGAACCTGGTAGAGCATCCCACACAAACGAATGCTCCACATGCGGGTTTCACATGCCACCAACTCCACATTCACAGGCAACTTCAGCGCCACAGCCGTTTTCAGATAGCCCTCAATGCAAAGGCTCTAGACGCAAATATTGGTGTGAGAGCTAATTCAATCAAGGAAACACTGCATGTTGGTGAAGGGCATATTGAAGAAGGATCAGCCGAGTGGTTCTTGTGGGAGAACAACTCCATTTGGCTCACTAACTTCACACACCATCAGGCTTCCAAGCAGCTCTCAAGGAAACTCAGTTTTCACACTCTATGCTTAGTGCCCTTTGAGTGCCTAGGAATGAAATGAAGCTTAGTGAACATCCCACACAAACGAATGCTCCACATGCGGGTTTCACATGCCACCAACTCCACATTCACAGGCAACTTCAGCGCCACAGCCGTTTTCAGATACCCCTCAATGCATAGGCTCTAGACGCAAATATTGGTGTGAAAGCTAATTCAATCAAGGAAACACTGCATGTTGGTGAAGGGCATATTGAAGAAGGATCAGCCGAGTGGTTCTGGTGGGAGAACAACTCCATTTGGCTCACTAACTTCACACACCATCAGGCTTCCAAGCAGCTCTCGAGGAAACTCAGTTTTCACACTCTATGCTTAGTGCCCTTTGAGTGCCTAGGAATGAAATGAAGCTTGGTGAGCATCCCACACAAACGAATGCTCCACATGCGGGTTTCACATGCCACCAACTCCACATTCACAGGCAACTTCAGCGCCACAGCCGTTTTCAGATAGCCCTCAATGAAAAGGCTCTAGACGCAAATATTGGTGTGAGAGCTAATTCAATCAAGGAAACACTGCATGTTGGTGAAGGGCATATTGAAGAAGGATCAGCCGAGTGGTTCTTGTGGGAGAACAACTCCATTTGGCTCACTCACTTCACACACCATCAGGCTTCCAAGCAGCTCTCGAGGAAACTCAGTTTTCACACTCTATGCTTAGTGCCCTTTGAGTGCCTAGGAATGAAATGAAGCTTGGTGAGCATCCCACACAAACGAATGCTCCACATGCGGGTTTCACATGCCACCAACTCCACATTCACAGGCAATTTCAGCACCACAGCCGTTTTCAGATAGCCCTCAATGAAAAGGCTCTAGACACAAATATTGGCGTGAGAGCTAATTCAATCAAGGAAACACTGCATGTTGGTGAAGGGCATATTGAAGAAGGATCAGCCGAGTGGTTCTTGTGGGAGAACAACTCCATTTGGCTCACTAACTTCACACACCATCAGGCTTCCAAGCAGCTCTCAAGGAAACTCAGTTTTCACATTCTATGCTTAGTGCCCTTTGAGTGCATTATCTAGAAATGAACCTGGTGAGCATCCCACACAAACGAATGCTCCACATGCGGGTTTCACATGCCACCAACTCCACATTCTCAGGCAACTTCAGCGCCACAGCCGTTTTCAGATAGCCCTCAATGCAAACGCTCTAGACGCAAATATTGGTGTGAGAGCTAATTCAATCAAGGAAACACTGCATGTTGGTGAAGGGCATATTGAAGAAGGATCAGCCGAGTGGTTCTTGTGGGAGAACAACTCCATTTGGCTCACTAACTTCACACACCATCAGGCTTCCAAGCAGCTCTCGCGGAAACTCAGTTTTCACAGTCTATGCTTAGTGCCCTTTGAGTGCCTAGGACTGAAATGAAGCTTGGTGAGCATCCCACACAAACGAATGCTCCACATGCGGGTTTCACATGCCACCAACTCCACATTCACAGGCAACTTCAGCGCCACAGCCGTTTTCAGATAGCCCTCAATGCAAAGGCTCTACACGCAAATATTGGTGTGAGAGCTAATTCAATCAAGGAAACACTGCATGTTGGTGAAGGGCATATTGAAGAAGGATCAGCCGAGTGGTTCTGGTGGGAGAACAACTCCATTTGGCTCACTAACTTCACACACCATCAGGCTTCCAAGCAGCTCTCGAGGAAACTCAGTTTTCACACTCTATGCTTAGTGCCCTTTGAGTGCCTAGGAATGAAATGAAGCTTGGTGAGCATCCCACACAAACGAATGCTCCACATGCGGGTTTCACATGCCACCAACTCCACATTCACAGGCAACTTCAGCGCCACAGCCGTTTTCAGATAGCCCTCAATGCAAAGGCTCTAGACGCAAATATTGGTGTGAGAGCTAATTCAATCAAGGAAACACTGCATGTTGGTGAAGGGCATATTGAAGAAGAATCAGCCGAGTGGTTCTTGTGGGAGAACAACTCCATTTGGCTCACTAACTTCACACACCATCAGGCTTCCAAGCAGCTCTCAAGGAAACTCAGTTTTCACACTCTATGCTTAGTGCCCTTTGAGTGCCTAGGAATGAAATGAAGCTTGGTGAGCATCCCACACAAACGAATGCTCCACATGCGGGTTTCACATGCCACCAACTCCACATTCACAGGCAATTTCAGCACCACAGCCGTTTTCAGATAGCCCTCAATGAAAAGGCTCTAGACACAAATATTGGCGTGAGAGCTAATTCAATCAAGGAAACACTGCATGTTGGTGAAGGGCATATTGAAGAAGGATCAGCCGAGTGGTTCTTGTGGGAGAACAACTCCATTTGGCTCACTAACTTCACACACCATCAGGCTTCCAAGCAGCTCTCAAGGAAACTCAGTTTTCACATTCTATGCTTAGTGCCCTTTGAGTGCATTATCTAGGAATGAACCTGGTGAGCATCCCACACAAACGAATGCTCCACATGCGGGTTTCATATGCCACCAACTCCACATTCACAGGCAACTTCAGCGCCACAGCCGTTTTCAGATAGCCCTCAATGCAAAGGCTCTAGACGCAAATATTGGTGTGAGAGCTAATTCAATCAAGGAAATACTGCATGTTGGTGAAGGGCATATTGAAGAAGGATCAGCCGAGTGGTTCTTGTGGGAGAACAACTCCATTTGGCTCACTCACTTCACACACCATCAGGCTTCCAAGCAGCTCTCAAGGAAACTCAGTTTTCGCACTCTATGCTTAGTGCCCTTTGAATGCCTAGGAATGAAATGAAGCTTGGTGAGCATCCCACACAAACGAATGCTCCACATGCGGGTTTCACATGCCACCAACTCCACATTCACAGGCAACTTCAGTGCCACAGCCGTTTTCAGATAGCCCTCAATGAAAAGGCTCTAGACGCAAATATTGGCGTGAGAGCTAATTCAATCAAGGAAACACTGCATGTTGGTGAAGGGCATATTGAAGAAGGATCAGCCGAGTGGTTCTTGTGGGAGAACAACTCCATTTGGCTCACTAACTTCACACACCATCAGGCTTCCAAGCAGCTCTCAAGGAAACTCAGTTTTCACACTCTATGCTTAGTGCCCTTTGAGTGCCTAGGAATGAAATGAAGTTGGTGAGCATCCCACACAAACGAATGCTCCACATGCGGGTTTCACATGCCACCAACTCCACATTCTCAGGCAACTTCAGCGCCACAGCCGTTTTCAGATAGCCCTCAATGCAAAGGCTCTACACGCAAATATTGGTGTGAGAGCTAATTCAATCAAGGAAACACTGCATGTTGGTGAAGGGCATATTGAAGAAGGATCAGCCGAGTGGTTCTTGTGGGAGAACAACTCCATTTGGCTCACTAACTTCACACACCATCAGGCTTCCAAGCAGCTCTCAAGGAAACTCAGTTTTCACACTCTATGCTTAGTGCCCTTTGAGTGCCTAGGACTGAAATGAAGCTTGGTGAGCATCCCACACAAACGAATGCTCCACATGCGGGTTTCACATGCCACCAACTCCACATTCACAGGCAGCTTCAGCGCCACAGCCGTTTTCAGATAGCCCTCAATGCGAAGGCTCTACACGCAAATATTGGTGTGAGAGCTAATTCAATCAAGGAAACACTGCATGTTGGTGAAGGGCATATTGAAGAAGGATCAGCCGAGTGGTTCTTGTGGGAGAACAACTCCATTTGGCTCACTAACTTCACACACCATCAGGCTTCCAAGCAGCTCTCAAGGAAACTCAGTTTTCACACTCTATGCTTAGTGCCCTTTGAGTGCATTATCTAGGAATGAACCTGGTATAGCATGCCACACAAACGAATGCTCCACATGCGGGTTTCACATGCCACCAACTCCACATTCACAGGCAACTTCAGCGCCACAGCCGTTTTCAGATAGCCCTCAATGCAAAGGCTCTAGATGAAAATATTGGTGTGAGAGCTAATTCAATCAAGGAAACACTGCATGTTGGTGAAGGGCATATTGAAGAAGGATCAGCCGAGTGGTTCTTGTGGGAGAACAACTCCATTTGGCTCACTAACTTCACACACCATCAGGCTTCCAAGCAGCTCTCAAGGAAACTCAGTTTTCACACTCTATGCTTAGTGCCCTTTGAGTGCCTAGGACTGAAAGGAAGCTTGGTGAGCATCCCACACAAACGAATGCTCCACATGCGGGTTTCACATGCCACCAACTCCACATTCACAGGCAACTTCAGCGCCACAGCCGTTTTCAGATAGCCCTCAATGCAAAGGCTCTAGACGCAAATATTGGTGTGAGAGCTAATTCAATCAAGGAAACACTGCATGTTGGTGAAGGGCATATTGAAGAAGGATCAGCCGAGTGGTTCTTGTGGGAGAACAACTCCATTTGGCTCACTAACTTCACACACCATCAGGCTTCCAAGCAGCTCTCAAGGAAACTCAGTTTTCACACCCTATGCTTAGTGCCCTTTGAGTGCCTAGGAATGAAATGAAGCTTGGTGAGCATCCCACACAAACGAATGCTCCACATGCGGGTTTCACATGCCACCAACTAAACATTCTCAGGCAACTTCAGCGCCACAGCCGTTTTCAGATAGCCCTCAATGCAAAGGCTCTAGACGCAAATATTGGCGTGAGAGCTAATTCAATCAAGGAAACACTGCATGTTGGTGAAGAGCATATTGAAGAAGGATCAGCCGAGTGGTTCTTGTGGGAGAACAACTCCATTTGGCTCACTCACTTCACACACCACCAGGCTTCCAAGCAGCTCTCAAGGAAACTCAGTTTTCACACTCTATGCTTAGTGCCCTTTGAGTGCCTAGGACTGAAAGGAAGCTTGGTGAGCATCCCACACAAACGAATGCTCCACATGCGGGTTTCACATGCCACCAACTCCACATTCACAGGCAACTTCAGCGCCACAGCCGTTTTCAGATAGCCCTCAATGCAAAGGCTCTAGACGCAAATATTGGCATGAGAGCTAATTCAATCAAGGAAACACTGCATGTTGGTGAAGGGCATATTGAAGAAGGATCAGCCGAGTGGTTCTTGTGGGAGAACAACTCCATTTGGCTCACTAACTTCACACACCATCAGGCTTCCAAGCAGCTCTCAAGGAAACTCAGTTTTCACACTCTATGCTTAGTGCCCTTTGAGTGCATTATCTAGGAATGAACCTGGTAGAGCATCCCACACAAACGAATGCTCCACATGCGGGTTTCACATGCCACCAACTCCACATTCACAGGCAACTTCAGCGCCACAGCCGTTTTCAGATAGCCCTCAATGCAAAGGCTCTAGACGCAAATATTGGTGTGAGAGCTAATTCAATCAAGGAAACACTGCATGTTGGTGAAGGGCATATTGAAGAAGGATCAGCCGAGTGGTTCTTGTGGGAGAACAACTCCATTTGGCTCACTAACTTCACACACCATCAGGCTTCCAAGCAGCTCTCAAGGAAACACAGTTTTCACACTCTATGCTTAGTGCCCTTTGAGTGCCTAGGAATGAAATGAAGCTTGGTGAGCATCCCACACAAACGAATGCTCCACATGCGGGTTTCACATGCCACCAACTCCACATTCACAGGCAACTTCAGCGCCACAGCTGTTTTCAGATAGCCCTCAATGCAAAGGCTCTAGACGCAAATATTGGTGTGAGAGCTAATTCAACCAAGGAAACACTGCATGTTGGTGAAGAGCATATTGAAGAAGGATCAGCCGAGTGGTTCTTGTGGGAGAACAACTCCATTTGGCTCACTAACTTCACACACCATCAGGCTTCCAAGCAGCTCTCAAGGAAACTCAGTTTTCACACCCTATGCGTAGTGCCCTTTGAGTGCCTAGGAATGAAATGAAGCTTGGTGAGCATCCCACACAAACGAATGCTCCACATGCGGGTTTCACATGCCACCAACTCCACATTGACAGGCAATTTCAGCGCCACAGCCGTTTTCAGATAGCCCTCAATGCGAAGGCTCTAGACGCAAATATTGGTGTGAGAGCTAATTCAATCAAGGAAACACTGCATGTTGGTGAAGGGCATATTGAAGAAGGATCAGCCGAGTGGTTCTTGTGGGAGAACAACTCCATTTGGCTCACTAACTTCACACACCATCAGGCTTCCAAGCAGCTCTCAAGGAAACTCAGTTTTCACACTCTATGCTTAGTGCCCTTTGAGTGCATTATCTAGGAATGAACCTGGTGAGCATCCCACACAAACGAATGCTCCACATGCGGGTTTCACATGCCACCAACTCCACATTCACAGGCAACTTCAGCGCCACAGCCGTTTTCAGATAGCCCTCAATGCAAAGGCTCTAGACGCAAATATTGGTGTGAGAGCTAATTCAATCAAGGAAACACTGCATGTTGGTGAAGGGCATATTGAAGAAGGATCAGCCGAGTGGTTCTTGTGGGAGAACAACTCCATTTGGCTCACTAACTTCACACACCATCAGGCTTCCAAGCAGCTCTCAAGGAAACTCAGTTTTCACACTCTATGCTTAGTGCCCTTTGAGTGCCTAGGAATGAAATGAAGCTTGGTGAGCATCCCACACAAACGAATGCTCCACATGCGGGTTTCACATGCCACCAACTCCACATTCACAGGCAACTTCAGCGCCACAGCTGTTTTCAGATAGCCCTCAATGCAAAGGCTCTAGACGCAAATATTGGTGTGAGAGCTAATTCAACCAAGGAAACACTGCATGTTGGTGAAGAGCATATTGAAGAAAGATCAGCCGAGTGGTTCTTCTGGGAGAACAACTCCATTTGGCTCACTCACATCACCCACCACCAGGCTTCCAAGCAGATTTCAAGGAAACTCAGTTTTCACACTCTATGCTTAGTGCCCTTTGAGTGCCTAGGAATGAAAGGAAGCTTGGTGAGCATCCCACACAAACGAATGCTCCACATGCGGGTTTCACATGCCACCAACTCCACATTCACAGGCAACTTCAGTGCCACAGCCGTTTTCAGATAGCCCTCAATGCAAAGGCTCTAGACGCAAATATTGGCGTGAGAGCTAACTCAATCAAGGAAACACTGCATGTTGGTGAAGGGCATATTGAAGAAGGATCAGCCGAGTGGTTCTTGTGGGAGAACAACTCCATTTGGCTCACTAACTTCACACACCACCAGGCTTCCAAGCAGCTCTCAAGGAAACTCAGTTTTCACACTCTATGCTTAGTGCCCTTTGAGTGCATTATCTAGGAATGAACCTGTTGAGCATCCCACACAAACGAATGCTCCACATGCGGGTTTCACATGCCACCAACTCCACATTCACAGGCAACTTCAGCGCCACAGCCGTTTTCAGATAGCCCTCAATGCAAAGGCTCTAGACGCAAATATTGGTGTGAGAGCTAATTCAATCAAGGAAACACTGCATGTTGGTGAAGGGCATATTGAAGAAGGATCAGCCGAGTGGTTCTGGTGGGAGAACAACTCCATTTGGCTCACTAACTTCACACACCATGACTCTTCCAAGCAGCTCTCAAGGAAACTCAGTTTTCACACTCTATGCTTCGTGCCCTTTGAGTGCCTAGGACTGAAATGAAGCTTGGTGAGCATCCCACACAAACGAATGCTCCACATGCGGGTTTCACATGCCACCAACTCCACATTCACAGGCAACTTCAGCGCCACAGCTGTTTTCAGATAGCCCTCAATGCAAAGGCTCTAGACGCAAATATTGGTGTGAGAGCTAATACAATCAAGGAAACACTGCATGTTGGTGAAGAGCATATTGAAGAAGGATCAGCCGAGTGGTTCTGGTGGGAGAACAACTCCATTTGGCACACTAACTTCACACACCATCAGGCTTCCAACCAGCTCTCAAGGAAACTCAGTTTTCACACTCTATGCTTAGTGCCCTTTGAGTGCATTATCTAGGAATGAACCTGTTGAGCATCTCACACAAACGAATGCTCCACATGCGGGTTTCACATGCCACCAACTCCACATTCACAGGCAACTTCAGCGCCACAGCTGTTTTCAGATAGCCCTCAATGCAAAGGCTCTAGACGCAAATATTGGTGTGAGAGCTAATTCAATCAAGGAAGCACTACATGTTGGTGAAGAGCATATTGAAGAAGGATCAGCCGAGTGGTTCTTGTGGGAGAACAACTCCATTTGGCTCACTAACTTCACACACCATCAGGCTTCCAAGCAGCTCTCAAGGAAACTCAGTTTTCACACTCTATGCTTAGTGCCCTTTGAGTGCATTATCTAGGAATGAACCTGTTGAGCATCCCACACAAACGAATGCTCCACATGCGGGTTTCACATGCCACCAACTCCACATTCACAGGCAACTTCAGTGCCACAGCCGTTTTCAGACAGCCCTCAATGCAAAGGCTCTAGACGCAAATATTGGTGTGAGAGCTAATTCAATCAAGGAAACACTGCATGTTGGTGAAGGGCATATTGAAGAAGGATCAGCCGAGTGGTTCTTGTTGGAGAACAACTCCATTTGGCTCACTAACTTCACACACCATCAGGCTTCCAAGCAGCTCTCAAGGAAACTCAGTTTTCACACTCTATGCTTAGTGCCCTTTGAGTGCCTAGGAATGAAATGAAGCTTGGTGAGCATCCCACACAAACGAATGCTCCACATGCGGGTTTCACATGCCACCAACTCCACATTCTCAGGCAACTTCAGCGCCACAGCCGTTTTCAGATAGCCCTCAATGCAAAGGTTCTAGACGCAAATATTGGTGTGAGAGCTAATTCAATCAATGAAACACTGCATGTTTGTGAAGGGCATATTGAAGAAGGATCAGCCGAGTGGTTCTTGTGGGAGAATAACTCCATTTGGCTCACTAACTTCACACACCATCAGGCTTCCAAGCAGCTCTCAAGGAAACTCAGTTTTCACACTCTATGCTTAGTGCCCTTTGAGTGCCTAGGAATGAAATGAAGCTTGGTGAGCATCCCATACAAACGAATGCTCCACATGCGGGTTTCACATGCCACCAACTCCGCATTCACAGGCAACTTCAGCGCCACAGCCGTTTTCAGATAGCCCTCAATGCAAAGGCTCTAGACGCAAATATTGGTGTGAGAGCTAATTCAATCAAGGAAACACTGCATGTTGGTGAAGGGCATATTGAAGAAGGATCAGCCGAGTGGTTCTTGTGGGAGAACAACTCCATTTCGCTCACTAACTTCACACACCATCAGGCTTCCAACCAGCTCTCAAGGAAACTCAGTTTTCACACTCTATGCTTAGTGCCCTTTGAGTGCCTAGGAATGAAATGAAGCTTGGTGAGCATCCCACACAAACGAATGCTCCACATGCGGGTTTCACATGCCACCAACTCCACATTCACAGGCAACTTCAGCGCCACAGCCGTTTTCAGATAGCCCTCAATGCGAAGGCTCTAGACGCAAATATTGGTGTGAGAGCTAATTCAATCAAGGAAACACTGCATGTTGGTGAAGGGCATATTGAAGAAGGATCAGCCGAGTGGTTCTTGTGGGAGAACAACTCCATTTGGCTCACTAACTTCACACACCATCAGGCTTCCAAGCAGCTCTCAAGGAAACTCAGTTTTCACAGTCTATGCTTAGTGCCCTTTCAGTGCATTATCTAGGAATGAACCTGGTATAGCATCCCACACAAACGAATGCTCCACATGCGGGTTTCACATGCCACCAACTCCACATTCACAGGCAACTTCAGCGCCACAGCTGTTTTCAGATAGCCCTCAATGCAAAGGCTCTAGACGCAAATATTGGTGTGAGAGCTAATTCAATCAAGGAAACACTGCATGTTGGTGAAGGGCATATTGAAGAAGGATCAGCCGAGTGGTTCTTGTGGGAGAACAACTCCATTTCGCTCACTAACTTCACACACCATCAGGCTTCCAAGCAGCTCTCAAGGAAACTCAGTTTTCACACTCTATGCTTAGTGCCCTTTGAGTGCCTAGGAATGAAATGAAGCTTGGTGAGCATCCCACACAAACGAATGCTCCACATGCGGGTTTCACATGCCACCAACTCCACATTCACAGGCAACTTCAGCGCCACAGCCGTTTTCAGATAGCCCTCAATGCAAAGGCTCTAGACGCAAATATTGGTGTGAGAGCTAATTCAATCAAGGAAACACTGCATGTTGGTGAAGGGCATATTGAAGAAGGATCAGCCGAGTGGTTCTTGTGAGAGAACAACTCCATTTGGCTCACTAACTTCACACACCATCAGGCTTCCAAGCAGCTCTCAAGGAAACTCAGTTTTCACACTCTATGCTTAGTGCCCTTTGAGTGCCTAGGAATGAAATGAAGCTTGGTGAGCATCCCACACAAACGAATGCTCCACATGCGGGTTTCACATGCAACCAACTAAACATTCTCAGGCAACTTCAGCGCCACAGCCGTTTTCAGATAGCCCTCAATGCAATGGCTCTAGACGCAAATATTGGCGTGAGAGCTAATTCAATCAAGGAAACACTGCATGTTGGTGAAGGGCATATTGAAGAAGGATCAGCCGAGTGGTTCTTGTGGGAGAACAACTCCATTTCGCTCACTCACTTCACACACCACCAGGCTTCCAAGCAGCTCTCAAGGAAACTCAGTTTTCACACTCTATGCTTAGTGCCCTTTGAGTGCCTAGGACTGAAATGAAGCTTGGTGAGCATCCCACACAAACGAATGCTCCACATGCGGGTTTCACATGCCACCAACTCCACATTCACAGGCAACTTCAGCGCCACAGCCGTTTTCAGATAGCCCTCAATGCAAAGGCTCTAGACGCAAATATTGGTGTGAGAGCTAATTCAATCAAGGAAACACTGCATGTTGGTGAAGGGCATATTGAAGAAGGATCAGCCGAGTGGTTCTTGTGGGAGAACAACTCCATTTGGCTCACTAACTTCACACACCATCAGGCTTCCAAGCAGCTCTCAAGGAAACTCAGTTTTCACACTCTATGCTTAGTGCCCTTTGAGTGCCTAGGAATGAAATGAAGCTTGGTGAGCATCCCACACAAACGAATGCTCCACATGCGGGTTTCACATGCCACCAACTCCATATTCACAGGCAACTTCAGCGCCACAGCTATTTTCAGATAGCCCTCAATGCAAAGGCTCTAGACACAAATATTGGTGTGAGAGCTAATTCAATCAAGGAAACACTGCATGTTGGTGAAGGGCATATTGAAGAAGGATCAGCCGAGTGGTTCTTGTGGGAGAACAACTCCATTTGGCTCACTAACTTCACACACAACCAGGCTTCCAAGCAGCTCTCGAGGAAACTCAGTTTTCACACTCTATGCTTAGTGCCCTTTGAGTGCCTAGGACTGAAAGGAAGCTTGGTGAGCATCCCACACAAACGAATGCTCCACATGCGGGTTTCACATGCCACCAACTCCACATTCACAGGCAACTTCAGCGCCACAGCCGTTTTCAGATAGCCCTCAATGCAAAGGCTCTAGACAGAAATATTGGCATGAGAGCTAATTCAATCAAGGAAACACTGCATGTTGGTGAAGGGCATATTGAAGAAGGATCAGCCGAGTGGTTCTTGTGGGAGAACAACTCCATTTGGCTCACTAACTTCACACACCATCAGGCTTCCAAGCAGCTCTCAAGGAAACTCAGTTTTCACACTCTATGCTTAGTGCCCTTTGAGTGCCTAGGAATGAAATGAAGCTTGGTGAGCATCCCACACAAACGAATGCTCCACATGCGGGTTTCACATGCCACCAACTCCACATTCACAGGCAACTTCAGCGCCACAGCCGTTTTCAGATAGCCCTCAATGCAAAGGCTCTAGACGCAAATATTGGTGTGAGAGCTAATTCAATCAAGGAAACACTGCATGTTGGTGAAGGGCATATTGAAGAAGGATCAGCCGAGTGGTTCTTGTGGGAGAACAACTCCATTTGGCTCACTAACTTCACACACCATCAGGCTTCCAAGCAGCTCTCAAGGAAACTCAGTTTTCACACTCTATGCTTAGTGCCCTTTGAGTGCCTAGGAATGAAATGAAGCTTGGTGAGCATCCCACACAAACGAATGCTCCACATGCGGGTTTCACATGCCACCAACTAAACATTCTCAGGCAACTTCAGCGCCACAGCCGTTTTCAGATAGCCCTCAATGCAAAGGCTCTAGACGCAAATATTGGCGTGAGAGCTAATTCAATCAAGGAAACACTGCATGTTGGTGAAGGGCATATTGAAGAAGGATCAGCCGAGTGGTTCTTGTGGGAGAACAACTCCATTTCGCTCACTCACTTCACACACCACCAGACTTCCAAACAGCTCTCAAGGAAACTCAGTTTTCACACTCTATGCTTAGTGCCCTTTGAGTGCCTAGGACTGAAAGGAAGCTTGGTGAGCATCCCACACAAACGAATGCTCCACATGCGGGTTTCACATGCCACCAACTCCACATTCTCAGGCAACTTCAGCGCCACAGCCGTTTTCAGATAGCCCTCAATGCAAAGGCTCTAGACACAAATATTGGTGTGAGAGCTAATTCAATCAAGGAAACACTGCATGTTGGTGAAGGGCATATTGAAGAAGGATCAGCCGAGTGATTCTTGTGGGAGAACAACTCCATTTGGCTCACTAACTTCACACACCATCAGGCTTCCAAGCAGATTTCAAGGAAACTCAGTTTTCACACTCTATGCTTAGTGCCCTTTGAGTGCCTAGGAATGAAATGAAGCTTGGTGAGCATCCCACACAAAGGAATGCTCCACATGCGGGTTTCACATGCCACCAACTCCACATTCACAGGCAACTTCAGCGCCACAGCTATTTTCAGATAGCCCTCAATGCAAAGGCTCTAGACGCATATATTGGTGTGAGAGCTAATTCAATCAAGGAAACACTGCATGTTGGTGAAGAGCATATTGAAGAAGGATCAGCCGAGTGGTTCTTGTGGGAGAACAACTCCATTTGGCTCACTAACTTCACACACACCACCAGGCTTCCAAGCAACTCTCGAGGAAACTCAGTTTTCACACTCTATGCTTAGTGCCCTTTGAGTGCCTAGGACTGAAAGGAAGCTTGGTGAGCATCCCACACAAACGAATGCTCCACATGCGGGTTTCACATGCCACCAACTCCACATTCACAGGCAACTTCAGCGCCACAGCCGTTTTCAGATAGCCCTCAATGCAAAGGCTCTAGACACAAATATTGGCATGAGAGCTAATTCAATCAAGGAAACACTGCATGTTGGTGAAGGGCATATTGAAGAAGGATCAGCCGAGTGGTTCTTGTAGGAGAACAACTTCTTTTGGCTCACTAACTTCACACACCATCAGGCTTCCAAGCAGCTCTCAAGGAAACTCAGTTTTCACACTCTATGCTTAGTGACCTTTGAGTGCATTATCTAGGAATGAACCTGTTGAGCATCCCACACAAACGAATGCTCCACATGCGGGTTTCACATGCCACCAACTCCACATTCACAGGCAACTTCAGCGCCACAGCCGTTTTCAGATAGCCCTCAATGCAAAGGCTCTAGACAGAAATATTGGCATGAGAGCTAATTCAATCAAGGAAACACTGCATGTTGGTGAAGGGCATATTGAAGAAGGATCAGCCGAGTGGTTCTTGTGGGAGAACAACTCCATTTGGCTCACTAACTTCACACACCATCAGGCTTCCAAGCAGCTCTCAAGGAAACTCAGTTTTCACACTCTATGCTTAGTGCCCTTTGAGTGCATTATCTAGGAATGAACCTGTTGAGCATCCCACACAAACGAATGCTCCACATGCGGGTTTCACATGCCACCAACTCCACATTCACAGGCAACTTCAGCGCCACAGCCGTTTTCAGATAGCCCTCAATGCAAAGGCTCTAGACGCAAATATTGGTGTGAGAGCTAATTCAATCAAGGAAACACTGCATGTTGGTGAAGGGCATATTGAAGAAGGATCAGCCGAGTGGTTCTTGTGGGAGAACAACTCCATTTGGCTCACTAACTTCACACACCATCAGGCTTCCAAGCAGCTCTCAAGGAAACTCAGTTTTCACACTCTATGCTTAGTGCCCTTTGAGTGCCTAGGAATGAAATGAAGCTTGGTGAGCATCCCACACAAACGAATGCTCCACATGCGGGTTTCACATGCCACCAACTCCACATTCACAGGCAACTTCAGCGCCACAGCTATTTTCAGATAGCCCTCAATGCAAAGGCTCTACACGCAAATATTGGTGTGAGAGCTAATTCAATCAAGGAAACACTGCATGTTGGTGAAGAGCATATTGAAGAAAGATCAGCCGAGTGGTTCTTGTGGGAGAACAACTCCATTTGGCTCACTAACTTCACACACCATCAGGCTTCCAAGCAGCTCTCAAGGAAACTCAGTTTTCACACTCTATGCTTAGTGCCCTTTGAGTGCCTAGGAATAAAATGAAGCTTGGTGAGCATCCCACACAAACGAATGCTCCACATGCGGGTTTCACATGCCACCAACTCCACATTCACAGGCAACTTCAGCGCCACAGCTGCTTTCAGATAGCCCTCAATGCAAAGGCTCTAGACGCAAATATTGGCGTGAGAGCTAATTCAATCAAGGAAACACTGCATGTTGGTGAAGGGCATATTGAAGAAGGATCAGCCGAGTGGTTCTTGTGGGAGAACAACTCCATTTGGCTCACTAACTTCACACACCATCAGGCTTCCAAGCAGCTCTCAAGGAAACTCAGTTTTCACATTCTGTGCTTAGTGCCCTTTGAGTGCATTATCAAGGAATGAACCTGTTGAGCATCCCACACAAACGAATGCTCCACATGCGGGTTTCACATGCCACCAACTCCACATTCACAGGCAACTTCAGCGCCACAGCCGTTTTCAGATAGCCCTCAATGCAAAGGCTCTAGACGCAAATATTGGTGTGAGAGCTAATTCAATCAAGGAAACACTGCATGTTGGTGAAGGGCATATTGAAGAAGGATCAGCCGAGTGGTTCTTGTGGGAGAACAACTCCATTTGGCTCACTAACTTCACACACCATCAGGCTTCCAAGCAGCTCTCAAGGAAACTCAGTTTTCACACCCTATGCTTAGTGCCCTTTGAGTGCCTAGGACTGAAATGAAGCTTGGTGAGCATCCCACACAAACGAATGCTCCACATGCGGGTTTCACATGCCACCAACTCCACATTCACAGGCAACTTCAGCGCCACAGCCGTTTTCAGATAGCCCTCAATGCGAAGGCTCTAGACGCAAATATTGGTGTGAGAGCTAATTCAATCAAGGAAACACTGCATGTTGGTGAAGGGCATATTGAAGAAGGATCAGCCGAGTGGTTCTTGTGGGAGAACAACTCCATTTGGCTCACTAACTTCACACACCATCAGGCTTCCAAGCAGCTCTCAAGGAAACTCAGTTTTCACACTCTATGCTTAGTGCCCTTTGAGTGCATTATCTAGGAATGAACCTGGTAGAGCATCCCACACAAACGAATGCTCCACATGCAGGTTTCACATGCCACCAACTCCACATTCACAGGCAACTTCAGCGCCACAGCCATTTTCAGATAGCCCTCAATGCAAAGGCTCTAGACGCAAATA
The DNA here is from genome assembly GCF_030435755.1 of Ochotona princeps. Lineage (NCBI taxonomy): Eukaryota > Metazoa > Chordata > Mammalia > Lagomorpha > Ochotonidae > Ochotona > Ochotona princeps. The sequence goes on along the minus strand of NW_026699323.1, from coordinate 105,973 downwards.
TTGGCGTGAGAGCTAATTCAATCAAGGAAACACTGCATGTTGGTGAAGGGCATATTGAAGAAGGATCAGCCGAGTGGTTCTTGTGGGAGAACAACTCCATTTGGCTCACTAACTTCACACACCATCAGGCTTCCAAGCAGCTCTCAAGGAAACTCAGTTTTCACACCCTATGCTTAGTGCCCTTTGAGTGCCTAGGAATGAAATGAAGCTTGGTGAGCATCCCACACAAACGAATGCTCCACATGCGGGTTTCACATGCCACCAACTCCACATTGACAGGCAATTTCAGCGCCACAGCCGTTTTCAGATAGCCCTCAATGCAAAGGCTCTAGACGCAAATATTGGTGTGAGAGCTAATTCAATCAAGGAAACACTGCATGTTGGTGAAGGGCATATTGAAGAAGGATCAGCCGAGTGGTTCTTGTGGGAGAACAACTCCATTTGGCTCACTCACATCACACACCACCAGGCTTCCAAGCAGATCTCAAGGAAACTCAGTTTTCACACTCTATGCTTAGTGCCCTTTGAGTGCCTAGGAATGAATGGAAGCTTGGTGAGCATCCCACACAAACGAATGCTCCACATGCGGGTTTCACATGCCACCAACTCCACATTCACAGGCAACTTCAGCGCCACAGCCGTTTTCAGATAGCCCTCAATGCAAAGGCTCTAGACGCAAATATTGGTGTGAGAGCTAATTCAATCAAGGAAACACTGCATGTTGGTGAAGGGCATATTGAAGAAGGATCAGCCGAGTGGTTCTTGTGGGAGAACAACTCCATTTGGCTCACTAACTTCACACACCATCAGGCTTCCAAGCAGCTCTCAAGGAAACTCAGTTTTCACACTCTATGCTTAGTGCCCTTTGAGTGCATTATCTAGGAATGAACCTGTTGAGCATCCCACACAAACGAATGCTCCACATGCGGGTTTCACATGCCACCAACTCCACATTCACAGGCAACTTCAGCGCCACAGCCGTTTTCAGATAGCCCTCAATGCAAAGGCTCTAGACGCAAATATTGGTGTGAGAGCTAATTCAATCAAGGAAACACTGCATGTTGGTGAAGGGCATATTGAAGAAGGATCAGCCGAGTGGTTCTTGTGGGAGAACAACTCCATTTGGCTCACTAACTTCACACACCATCAGGCTTCCAAGCAGCTCTCAAGGAAACTCAGTTTTCACACTCTATGCTTAGTGCCCTTTGAGTGCCTAGGACTGAAAGGAAGCTTGGTGAGCATCCCACACAAACGAATGCTCCACATGCGGGTTTCACATGCCACCAACTCCACATTCTCAGGCAACATCAGCGCCACAGCCGTTTTCAGATAGCCCTCAATGCAAAGGCTCTAGACGCAAATATTGGTGTGAGAGCTAATTCAATCAAGGAAACACTGCATGTTGGTGAAGGGCATATTGAAGAAGGATCAGCCGAGTGGTTCTTGTGGGAGAATAACTCCATTTGGCTCACTAACTTCACACACCATCAGGCTTCCAAGCAGCTCTCAAGGAAACTCAGTTTTCACACTCTATGCTTAGTGCCCTTTGAGTGCCTAGGAATGAAATGAAGCTTGGTGAGCATCCCATACAAACGAATGCTCCACATGCGGGTTTCACATGCCACCAACTCCACATTCACAGGCAACTTCAGCGCCACAGCTGTTTTCAGATAGCCCTCAATGCAAAGGCTCTAGACGCAAATATTGGTGTGAGAGCTAATTCAACCAAGGAAACACTGCATGTTGGTGAAGGGCATATTGAAGAAGGATCAGCCGAGTGGTTCTTGTGGGAGAACAACTCCATTTGGCTCACCAACTTCACACACCATCAGGCTTCCAAGCAGCTCTCAAGGAAACTCAGTTTTCACACTCTATGCTTAGTGCCCTTTGAGTGCATTATCTAGGAATGAACCTGTTGAGCATCCCACACAAACGAATGCTCCACATGCGGGTTTCACATGCCACCAACTCCACATTCACAGGCAACTTCAGCGCCACAGCTGTTTTCAGATAGCCCTCAATGCAAAGGCTCTAGACGCAAATATTGGTGTGAGAGCTAATTCAATCAAGGAAACACTGCATGTTGGTGAAGGGCATATTGAAGAAGGATCAGCCGAGTGGTTCTGGTGGGAGAACAACTCCATTTGGCTCACTAACTTCATACACCATCAGGCTTCCAAGCAGCTCTCAAGGAAACTCAGTTTTCACACTCTATGCTTAGTGCCCTTTGAGTGCATTATCTAGGAATGAACCTGGTAGAGCATCCCAGACAAACGAATGCTCCACATGCGGGTTTCACATGCCACCAACTCCACATTCACAGGCAACTTCAGCGCCACAGCCGTTTTCAGATAGCCCTCAATGCAAAGGCTCTACACGCAAATATTGGTGTGAGAGCTAATTCAATCAAGGAAACACTGCATGTTGGTGAAGGGCATATTGAAGAAGGATCAGCCGAGTGGTTCTTGTGGGAGAACAACTCCATTTGGCTCACTAACTTCACACACCATCAGGCTTCCAAGCAGCTCTCAAGGAAACTCAGTTTTCACACTCTATGCTTAGTGCCCTTTGAGTGCCTAGGACTGAAATGAAGCTTGGTGAGCATCCCACACAAACGAATGCTCCACATGCGGGTTTCACATGCCACCAACTAAACATTCTCAGGCAACTTCAGCGCCACAGCCGTTTTCAGATAGCCCTCAATGCAAAGGCTCTAGACGCAAATATTGGCGTGAGAGCTAATTCAATCAAGGAAACACTGCATGTTGGTGAAGGGCATATTGAAGAAGGATCAGCCGAGTGGTTCTTGTGGGAGAACAACTCCATTTCGCTCACTCACTTCACACACCACCAGGCTTCCAAACAGCTCTCAAGGAAACTCAGTTTTCACACTCTATGCTTAGTGCCCTTTGAGTGCCTAGGACTGAAAGGAAGCTTGGTGAGCATCCCACACAAACGAATGCTCCACATGCGGGTTTCACATGCCACCAACTCCACATTCTCAGGCAACTTCAGCGCCACAGCCGTTTTCAGATAGCCCTCAATGCAAAGGCTCTAGACACAAATATTGGTGTGAGAGCTAATTCAATCAAGGAAATACTGCATGTTGGTGAAGGGCATATTGAAGAAGGATCAGCCGAGTGGTTCTTGTGGGAGAACAACTCCATTTGGCTCACTAACTTCACACACCATCAGGCTTCCAAGCAGCTCTCAAGGAAACTCAGTTTTCACACTCTATGCTTAGTGCCCTTTGAGTGCCTAGGAATGAAATGAAGCTTGGTGAGCATCCCACACAAACGAATGCTCCACATGCGGGTTTCACATGCCACCAACTCCACATTCACAGGCAACTTCAGCGCCACAGCTATTTTCAGATAGCCCTCAATGCAAAGGCTCTAGACGCAAATATTGGTGTGAGAGCTAATTCAATCAAGGAAACACTGCATGTTGGTGAAGAGCATATTGAAGAAGGATCAGCCGAGTGGTTCTTGTGGGAGAACAACTCCATTTGGCTCACTAACTTCACACACACCACCAGGCTTCCAAGCAGCTCTCGAGGAAACTCAGTTTTCACACTCTATGCTTAGTGCCCTTTGAGTGCCTAGGACTGAAAGGAAGCTTGGTGAGCATCCCACACAAACGAATGCTCCACATGCGGGTTTCACATGCCACCAACTCCACATTCACAGGCAACTTCAGCGCCACAGCCGTTTTCAGATAGCCCTCAATGCAAAGGCTCTAGACACAAATATTGGCATGAGAGCTAATTCAATCAAGGAAACACTGCATGTTGGTGAAGGGCATTTTGAAGAAGGATCAGCCGAGTGGTTCTTGTGGGAGAACAACTTCTTTTGGCTCACTAACTTCACACACCATCAGGCTTCCAAGCAGCTCTCAAGGAAACTCAGTTTTCACACTCTATGCTTAGTGCCCTTTGAGTGCATTATCTAGGAATGAACCTGTTGAGCATCCCACACAAACGAATGCTCCACATGCGGGTTTCACATGCCACCAACTCCACATTCACAGGCAACTTCAGCGCGACAGCCGTTTTCAGATAGCCCTCAATGCAAAGGCTCTAGACAGAAATATTGGCATGAGAGCTAATTCAATCAAGGAAACACTGCATGTTGGTGAAGGGCATATTGAAGAAGGATCAGCCGAGTGGTTCTTGTGGGAGAACAACTCCATTTGGCTCACTAACTTCACACACCATCAGGCTTCCAAGCAGCTCTCAAGGAAACTCAGTTTTCACACTCTATGCTTAGTGCCCTTTGAGTGCATTATCTAGGAATGAACCTGTTGAGCATCCCACACAAACGAATGCTCCACATGCGGGTTTCACATGCCACCAACTCCACATTCACAGGCAACTTCAGCGCCACAGCCGTTTTCAGATAGCCCTCAATGCAAAGGCTCTAGACGCAAATATTGGTGTGAGAGCTAATTCAATCAAGGAAACACTGCATGTTGGTGAAGGGCATATTGAAGAAGGATCAGCCGAGTGGTTCTTGTGGGAGAACAACTCCATTTGGCTCACTAACTTCACACACCATCAGGCTTCCAAGCAGCTCTCAAGGAAACTCAGTTTTCACACTCTATGCTTAGTGCCCTTTGAGTGCCTAGGAATGAAATGAAGCTTGGTGAGCATCCCACACAAACGAATGCTCCACATGCGGGTTTCACATGCCACCAACTCCACATTCACAGGCAACTTCAGCGCCACAGCCGTTTTCAGATAGCCCTCAATGCAAAGGCTCTAGACACAAATATTGGCATGAGAGCTAATTCAATCAAGGAAACACTGCATGTTGGTGAAGGGCATTTTGAAGAAGGATCAGCCGAGTGGTTCTTGTGGGAGAACAACTTCTTTTGGCTCACTAACTTCACACACCATCAGGCTTCCAAGCAGCTCTCAAGGAAACTCAGTTTTCACACTCTATGCTTAGTGCCCTTTGAGTGCATTATCTAGGAATGAACCTGTTGAGCATCCCACACAAACGAATGCTCCACATGCGGGTTTCACATGCCACCAACTCCACATTCACAGGCAACTTCAGCGCCACAGCCGTTTTCAGATAGCCCTCAATGCAAAGGCTCTAGACAGAAATATTGGCATGAGAGCTAATTCAATCAAGGAAACACTGCATGTTGGTAAAGGGCATATTGAAGAAGGATCAGCCGAGTGGTTCTTGTGGGAGAACAACTCCATTTGGCTCACTAACTTCACACACCATCAGGCTTCCAAGCAGCTCTCAAGGAAACTCAGTTTTCACACTCTATGCTTAGTGCCCTTTGAGTGCATTATCTAGGAATGAACCTGTTGAGCATCCCACACAAACGAATGCTCCACATGCGGGTTTCACATGCCACCAACTCCACATTCACAGGCAACTTCAGCGCCACAGCCGTTTTCAGATAGCCCTCAATGCAAAGGCTCTAGACGCAAATATTGGTGTGAGAGCTAATTCAATCAAGGAAACACTGCATGTTGGTGAAGGGCATATTGAAGAAGGATCAGCCGAGTGGTTCTTGTGGGAGAACAACTCCATTTGGCTCACTAACTTCACACACCATCAGGCTTCCAAGCAGCTCTCAAGGAAACTCAGTTTTCACACTCTATGCTTAGTGCCCTTTGAGTGCCTAGGAATGAAATGAACCTTGGTGAGCATCCCACACAAACGAATGCTCCACATGCGGGTTTCACATGCCACCAACTCCACATTCACAGGCAACTTCAGCGCCACAGCTGTTTTCAGATAGCCCTCAATGCGAAGGCTCTAGACGCAAATATTGGTGTGAGAGCTAATTCAATCAAGGAAACACTGCATGTTGGTGAAGAGCATATTGAAGAAAGATCAGCCGAGTGGTTCTTGTGGGAGAACAACTCCATTTGGCTCACTAACTTCACACACCATCAGGCTTCCAAGCAGCTCTCAAGGAAACTCAGTTTTCACACTCTATGCTTAGTGCCCTTTGAGTGCCTAGGAATGAAATGAAACTTGGTGAGCATCCCACACAAACGAATGCTCCACATGCGGGTTTCACATGCCACCAACTCCACATTCACAGGCAACTTCAGCGCCACAGCCGTTTTCAGATAGCCCTCAATGCAAAGGCTCTAGACGCAAATATTGGCGTGAGAGCTAATTCAATCAAGGAAACACTGCATGTTGGTGAAGGGCATATTGAAGAAGGATCAGCCGAGTGTTTCTTGTGGGAGAACAACTCCATTTCGCTCACTAACTTCACACACCATCAGGCTTCCAAGCAGCTCTCAAGGAAACTCAGTTTTCACATTCTATGCTTAGTGCCCTTTGAGTGCATTATCTAGGAATGAACCTGTTGAGCATCCCACACAAACGAATGCTCCACATGCAGGTTTCACATGCCACCAACTCCACATTCACAGGCAACTTCAGCGCCACAGCCGTTTTCAGATAGCCCTCAATGCAAAGGCTCTAGACGCAAATATTGGTGTGAGAGCTAATTCAATCAAGGAAACACTGCATGTTGGTGAAGGGCATATTGAAGAAGGATCAGCCGAATGGTTCTTGTGGGAGAACAACTCCATTTGGCTCACTAACTTCACACACCATCAGGCTTCCAAGCAGCTCTCGAGGAAACTCAGTTTTCACACCCTATGCTTAGTGCCCTTTGAGTGCCTAGGACTGAAATGAAGCTTGGTGAGCATCCCACACAAACGAATGCTCCACATGCGGGTTTCACATGCCACCAACTCCACATTCACAGGCAACTTCAGCGCCACAGCCGTTTTCAGATAGCCCTCAATGCGAAGGCTCTAGACGCAAATATTGGTGTGAGAGCTAATTCAATCAAGGAAACACTGCATGTTGGTGAAGGGCATATTGAAGAAGGATCAGCCGAGTGGTTCTTGTGGGAGAACAACTCCATTTGGCTCACTAACTTCACACACCATCAGGCTTCCAAGCAGCTCTCAAGGAAACTCAGTTTTCACACTCTATGCTTAGTGCCCTTTGAGTGCATTATCTAGGAATGAACCTGGTAGAGCATCCCACACAAACGAATGCTCCACATGCAGGTTTCACATGCCACCAACTCCACATTCACAGGCAACTTAGCGCCACAGCCGTTTTCAGATAGCCCTCAATGCAAAGGCTCTAGACGCAAATATTGGTGTGAGAGCTAATTCAATCAAGGAAACACTGCATGTTGGTGAAGGGCATATTGAAGAAGGATCAGCCGAGTGGTTCTTGTGGGAGAACAACTCCATTTGGCTCACTAACTTCACACACCATCAGGCTTCCAAGCAGCTCTCAAGGAAACTCAGTTTTCACACTCTATGCTTAGTGCCCTTTGAGTGCCTAGGAATGAAATGAAGCTTGGTGAGCATCCCACACAAACGAATGCTCCACATGCGGGTTTCACATGCCACCAACTCCACATTCACAGGCAACTTCAGCGCCACAGCCGTTTTCAGATAGCCCTCAATGCGAAGGCTCTAGACGCAAATATTGGTGTGAGAGCTAATTCAATCAAGGAAACACTGCATGTTGGTGAAGGGCATATTGAAGAAGGATCAGCCGAGTGGTTCTTGTGGGAGAACAACTCCATTTGGCTCACTAACTTCACACACCATCAGGCTTCCAAGCAGCTCTCAAGGAAACTCAGTTTTCACACTCTATGCTTAGTGCCCTTTGAGTGCCTAGGACTGAAATGAAGCTTGGTGAGCATCCCACACAAACGAATGCTCCACATGCGGGTTTCACATGCCACCAACTCCACATTGACAGGCAATTTCAGCGCCACAGCCGTTTTCAGATAGCCCTCAATGCAAAGGCTCTAGATGCAAATATTGGTGTGAGAGCTAATTCAATCAAGGAAACACTGCATGTTGGTGAAGGGCATATTGAAGAAGGATCAGCCGAGTGGTTCTTGTGGGAGAACAACTCCATTTGGCTCACTCACATCACACACCACCAGGCTTCCAAGCAGATCTCAAGGAAACTCAGTTTTCACACTCTATGCTTAGTGCCCTTTGAGTGCCTAGGAATGAAATGAAGCTTGGTGAGTATCCCACACAAACGAATGCTCCACATGCGGGTTTCACATGCCACCAACTCCACATTCACAGGCAACTTCAGCGCCACAGCTGTTTTCAGATAGCCCTCAATGCAAAGGCTCTAGACGCAAATATTGGTGTGAGAGCTAATTCAATCAAGGAAACACTGCATGTTGGTGAAGAGCATATTGAAGAAGGATCAGCCGAGTGGTTCTGGTGGGAGAACAACTCCATTTGGCTCACTAACTTCACACACCATCAGGCTTCCAACCAGCTCTCAAGGAAACTCAGTTTTCACACTCTATGCTTAGTGCCCTTTGAGTGCATTATCTAGGAATGAACCTGTTGAGCATCCCACAAAAATGAATGCTCCACATGCGGGTTTCACATGCCACCAACTCCACATTCACAGGCAACTTCAGCGCCACAGCTGTTTTCAGATAGCCCTCAATGCAAAGGCTCTAGACGCAAATATTGGTGTGAGAGCTAATTCAATCAAGGAAACACTGCATGTTGGTAAAGGGCATATTGAAGAAGGATCAGACGAGTGGTTCTTGTGGGAGAACAACTCCATTTGGCTCACTAACTTCACACACCATCAGGCTTCCAAGCAGCTCTCAAGGAAACTCAGTTTTCACACTCTATGCTTAGTGCCCTTTGAGTGCCTAGGACTGAAAGGAAGCTTGGTGAGCATCCCACACAAACGAATGCTCCACATGCGGGTTTCACATGCCACCAACTCCACATTCTCAGGCAACATCAGCGCCACAGCCGTTTTCAGATAGCCCTCAATGCAAAGGCTCTAGACGCAAATATTGGTGTGAGAGCTAATTCAATCAAGGAAACACTGCATGTTGGTGAAGGGCATATTGAAGAAGGATCAGCCGAGTGGTTCTTGTGGGAGAATAACTCCATTTGGCTCACTAACTTCACACACCATCAGGCTTCCAAGCAGCTCTCAAGGAAACTCAGTTTTCACACTCTATGCTTAGTGCCCTTTGAGTGCCTAGGAATGAAATGAAGCTTGGTGAGCATCCCATACAAACGAATGCTCCACATGCGGGTTTCACATGCCACCAACTCCACATTCACAGGCAACTTCAGCGCCACAGCCGTTTTCAGATAGCCCTCAATGCAAAGGCTCTAGACGCAAATATTGGTGTGAGAGCTAATTCAATCAAGGAAACACTGCATGTTGGTGAAGGGCATATTGAAGAAGGATCAGCCGAGTGGTTCTTGTGGGAGAACAACTCCATTTGGCTCACTCACATCACACACCACCAGGCTTCCAAGCAGATCTCAAGGAAACTCAGTTTTCACACTCTATGCTTAGTGCCCTTTGAGTGCCTAGGAATGAAAGGAAGCTTGGTGAGCATCCCACACAAACGAATGCTCCACATGCGGGTTTCACATGCCACCAACTCCACATTCACAGGCAACTTCAGTGCCACATCCGTTTTCAGATAGCCCTCAATGCAAAGGCTCTAGACGCAAATATTGGCGTGAGAGCTAATTCAATCAAGGAAACACTGCATGTTGGTGAAGGGCATATTGAAGAAGGATCAGCCGAGTGGTTCTTGTGGGAGAACAACTCCATTTGGCTCACTAACTTCACACACCATCAGGCTTCCAAGCAGCTCTCAAGGAAACTCAGTTTTCACACCCTATGCTTAGTGCCCTTTGAGTGCCTAGGAATGAAATGAAGCTTGGTGAGCATCCCACACAAACGAATGCTCCACATGCGGGTTTCACATGCCACCAACTAAACATTCTCAGGCAACTTCAGCGCCACAGCCGTTTTCAGATAGCCCTCAATGCAAAGGCTCTAGACGCAAATATTGGCGTGAGAGCTAATTCAATCAAGGAAACACTGCATGTTGGTGAAGGGCATATTGAAGAAGGATCAGCCGAGTGGTTCTTGTGGGAGAACAACTCCATTTGGCTCACTCACTTCACACACCACCAGGCTTCCAAGCAGCTCTCAAGGAAACTCAGTTTTCACACTCTATGCTTAGTGCCCTTTGAGTGTATAGGACTGAAAGGAAGCTTGGTGAGCATCCCACACAAACGAATGCCCCACATGCGGGTTTCACATGCCACCAACTCCACATTCACAGGCAACTTCAGCGCCACAGCCGTTTTCAGATAGCCCTCAATGCAAAGGCTCTAGACACAAATATTGGCATGAGAGCTAATTCAATCAAGGAAACACTGCATGTTGGTGAAGGGCATATTGAAGAAGGATCAGCCGAGTGGTTCTTGTGGGAGAACAACTCCATTTGGCTCACTAACTTCACACACCATCAGGCTTCCAAGCAGCTCTCAAGGAAACTCAGTTTTCACACTCTATGTTTAGTGCCCTTTGAGTGCATTATCTAGGAATGAACCTGTTGAGCATCCCACACAAACGAATGCTCCACATGCGGGTTTCACATGCCACCAACTCCACATTCTCAGGCAACTTCAGCGCCACAGCCGTTTTCAGATAGCCCTCAATGCAAAGGCTCTAGACGCAAATATTGGTGTGAGAGCTAATTCAATCAAGGAAACACTGCATGTTGGTGAAGGGCATATTGAAGAAGGATCAGCCGAGTGGTTCTTGTGGGAGAACAACTCCATTTGGCTCACTAACTTCACACACCATCAGGCTTCCAAGCAGCTCTCAAGGAAACTCAGTTTTCACACTCTATGCTTAGTGCCCTTTGAGTGCCTAGGAATGAAATGAAGCTTGGTGAGCATTACACACAAACGAATGCTCCACATGCGGGTTTCACATGCCACCAAATCCACATTCACAGGCAACTTCAGCGCCACAGCTGTTTTCAGATAGCCCTCAATGCAAAGGCTCTACACGCAAATATTGGTGTGAGAGCTAATTCAATCAAGGAAACACTGCATGTTGGTGAAGAGCATATTGAAGAAGGATCAGCCGAGTGGTTCTTGTGGGAGAACAACTCCATTTGGCTCACTAACTTCACACACTACCAGGCTTCCAAGCAGCTCTCAAGGAAACTCAGTTTTCACACTCTATGCTTAGTGCCCTTTGAGTGCCTAGGACTGAAAGGAAGCTTGGTGAGCATCCCACACAAACGAATGCTCCACATGCGGGTTTCACATGCCACCAACTCCACATTCACAGGCAACTTCAGCGCCACAGCCGTTTTCAGATAGCCCTCAATGCAAAGGCTCTAGACGCAAATATTGGTGTGAGAGCTAATTCAATCAAGGAAACACTGCATGTTGGTGAAGGGCATATTGAAGAAGGATCAGCCGAGTGGTTCTTGTGGGAGAACAACTCCATTTGGCTCACTAACTTCACACACCATCAGGCTTCCAAGCAGCTCTCAAGGAAACTCAGTTTTCACACTCTATGCTTAGTGCCCTTTGAGTGCCTAGGAATGAAATGAAGCTTGGTGAGCATTACACACAAACGAATGCTCCACATGCGGGTTTCACATGCCACCAACTCCACATTCACAGGCAACTTCAGCGCCACAGCTGTTTTCAGATAGCCCTCAATGAAAAGGCTCTAGACGCAAATATTGGTGTGAGAGCTAATTCATTCAAGGAAACACTGCATGTTGGTGAAGGGCATATTGAAGAAGGATCAGCCGAGTGGTTCTTGTGGGAGAACAACTCCATTGGGCTCACTAACTTCACACACCATCAGGCTTCCAAGCAGCTCTCAAGGAAACTCAGTTTTCACACTCTATGCTTAGTGCCCTTTGAGTGCCTAGGAATGAAATGAAGCTTGGTGAGCATCCCACACAAACGAATGCTCCACATGCGGGTTTCACATGCCACCAACTCCACATTCACAGGCAACTTCAGCGCCACAGCTGTTTTCAGATAGCCCTCAATGCAAAGGCTCTAGACGCAAATATTGGTGTGAGAGCTAATTCAATCAAGGAAACACTGCATGTTGGTGAAGAGCATATTGAAGAAGGATCAGCCGAGTGGTTCTTGTGGGAGAACAACTCCATTTGGCTCACTAACTTCACACACCATCAGGCTTCCAAGCAGCTCTCAAGGAAACTCAGTTTTCACACTCTATGCTTAGTGCCCTTTGAGTGCATTATCTAGGAATGAACCTGGTAGAGCATCCCACACAAACGAATGCTCCACATGCGGGTTTCACATGCCACCAACTCCACATTCACTGGCAACTTCAGCGCCACAGCCGTTTTCAGATAGCCCTCAATGCAAAGGCTCTAGACGCAAATATTGGTGTGAGAGCTAATTCAATCAAGGAAGCACTACATGTTGGTGAAGAGCATATTGAAGAAGGATCAGCCGAGTGGTTCTTGTGGGAGAACAACTCCATTTGGCTCACTAACTTCACACACCATCAGGCTTCCAAGCATCTCTCGAGGAAACTCAGTTTTCACAGTCTATGCTTAGTGCCCTTTGAGAGCATTATCTAGGAATGAACCTGTTGAGCATCCCACACAAACGAATGCTCCACATGCGGGTTTCACATGCCACCAACTCCACATTCACAGGCAACTTCAGTGCCACAGCCGTTTTCAGATAGCCCTCAATGCAAAGGCTCTAGACGCAAATATTGGTGTGAGAGCTAATTCAACCAAGGAAACACTGCATGTTGGTGAAGGGCATATTGAAGAAGGATCAGCCGAGTGGTTCTTGTGGGAGAACAACTCCATTTGGCTCACTAACTTCACACACCATCAGGCTTCCAAGCATCTCTCGAGGAAACTCAGTTTTCACACTCTATGCTTAGTGCCCTTTGAGTGCCTAGGAATAAAATGAAGCTTGGTGAGGATCCCACACAAACGAATGCTCCACATGCGGGTTTCACATGCCACCAACTCCACATTCTCAGGCAACTTCAGCGCCACAGCCGTTTTCAGATAGCCCTCAATGCAAAGGCTCTAGACACAAATATTGGTGTGAGAGCTAATTCAATCAAGGAAACACTGCATGTTTGTGAAGGGCATATTGAAGAAGGATCAGCCGAGTGGTTCTTGTGGGAGAATAACTCCATTTGGCTCACTAACTTCACACACCATCAGGCTTCCAAGCAGCTCTCAAGGAAACTCAGTTTTCACACTCTATGCTTAGTGCCCTTTGAGTGCATTATCTAGGAATGAACCTGGTAGAGCATCCCACACAAACGAATGCTCCACATGCGGGTTTCACATGCCACCAACTCCACATTCTCAGGCAACTTCAGCGCCACAGCCGTTTTCAGATAGCCCTCAATGCAAAGGCTCTAGACGCAAATATTGGTGTGAGAGCTAATTCAATCAAGGAAACACTGCATGTTGGTGAAGGGCATATTGAAGAAGGATCAGCCGAGTGGTTCTTGTGGGAGAACAACTCCATTTGGCTCACTAACTTCACACACCATCAGGCTTCCAAGCAGCTCTCAAGGAAACTCAGTTTTCACACTCTATGCTTAGTGCCCTTTGAGTGCCTAGGACTGAAAGGAAGCTTGGTGAGCATCCCACACAAACGAATGCTCCACATGCGGGTTTCACATGCCACCAACTCCACATTCACAGGCAACTTCAGTGCCACAGCCGTTTTCAGATAGCCCTCAATGCAAAGGCTCTAGACACAAATATTGGCATGAGAGCTAATTCAATCAAGGAAACACTGCATGTTGGTGAAGGGCATATTGAAGAAGGATCAGCCGAGTGGTTCTTGTGGGAGAACAACTCCATTTGGCTCACTAACTTCACACACCATCAGGCTTCCAAGCAGCTCTCAAGGAAACTCAGTTTTCACACTCTATGCTTAGTGCCCTTTGAGTGCATTATCTAGGAATGAACCTGTTGAGCATCCCACACAAACGAATGCTCCACATGCGGGTTTCACATGCCACCAACTCCACATTCACAGGCAACTTCAGCGCCACAGCTGTTTTCAGATAGCCCTCAATGCAAAGGCTCTAGACGCAAATATTGGTGTGAGAGCTAATTCAATCAAGGAAACACTGCATGTTGGTGAAGGGCATATTGAAGAAGGATCAGCCGAGTGGTTCTTGTGGGAGAACAACTCCATTTGGCTCACTAACTTCACACACCACCAGGCTTCCAAGCAGCTCTCAAGGAAACTCAGTTTTCACACTCTATGCTTAGTGCCCTTTGAGTGCCTAGGACTGAAAGGAAGCTTGGTGAGCATCCCACACAAACGAATGCCCCACATGCGGGTTTCACATGCCACCAACTCCACATTCACAGGCAACTTCAGCGCAACAGCCGTTTTCAGATAGCCCTCAATGCAAAGGCTCTAGACGCAAATATTGGTGTGAGAGCTAATTCAATCAAGGAAACACTGCATGTTGGTGAAGGGCATATTGAAGAAGGATCAGCCGAGTGGTTCTTGTGGGAGAACAACTCCATTTGGCTCACTAACTTCACACACCATCAGGCTTCCAAGCAGCTCTCAAGGAAACTCAGTTTTCACACTCTATGCTTAGTGCCCTTTGAGTGCATTATCTAGGAATGAACCTGGTAGAGCATCCCACACAAACGAATGCTCCACATGCGGGTTTCACATGCCACCAACTCCACATTCACAGGCAACTTCAGCGCCACAGCCGTTTTCAGATAGCCCTCAAAGCAAAGGCTCTAGACGCAAATATTGGTGTGAGAGATAATTCAATCAAGGAAACACTGCGTGTTGGTGAAGAGCATATTGAAGAAGGATCAGCCGAGTGGTTCTGGTGGGAGAACAACTCCATTTGGCTCACTAACTTCACACACCATCAGGCTTCCAAGCAGCTCTCAAGGAAACTCAGTTTTCACACTCTATGCTTAGTGCCCTTTGAGTGCATTATCTAGGAATGAACCTGGTAGAGCATCCCACACAAACGAATGCTCCACATGCGGGTTTCACATGCCACCAACTCCACATTCACAGGCAACTTCAGCGCCACAGCCGTTTTCAGATAGCCCTCAATGCAAAGGCTCTAGACGCAAATATTGGTGTGAGAGCTAATTCAATCAAGGAAACACTGCATGTTGGTGAAGGGCATATTGAAGAAGGATCAGCCGAGTGGTTCTTGTGAGAGAACAACTCCATTTGGCTCACTAACTTCACACACCATCAGGCTTCCAAGCAGCTCTCAAGGAAACTCAGTTTTCACACTCTATGCTTAGTGCCCTTTGAGTGCCTAGGAATGAAATGAAGCTTGGTGAGCATCCCACACAAACGAATGCTCCACATGCGGGTTTCACATGCCACCAACTCCACATTCACAGGCAACTTCAGCGCCACAGCCGTTTTCAGATAGCCCTCAAAGCAAAGGCTCTAGACGCAAATATTGGTGTGAGAGATAATTCAATCAAGGAAACACTGCGTGTTGGTGAAGAGCATATTGAAGAAGGATCAGCCGAGTGGTTCTTGTGGGAGAACAACTCCATTTGGCTCACTAACTTCACACACCATCAGGCTTCCAACCAGCTCTCAAGGAAACTCAGTTTTCACACTCTATGCTTAGTGCCCTTTGAGTGCATTATCTAGGAATGAACCTGTTGAGCATCCCACACAAACGAATGCTCCACATGCGGGTTTCACATGCCACCAACTCCACATTCACAGGCAACTTCAGCGCCACAGCTGTTTTCAGATAGCCCTCAATGCAAAGGCTCTAGACGCAAATATTGGTGTGAGAGCTAATTCAATCAAGGAAACACTGCATGTTGGTGAAGGGCATATTGAAGAATGATCAGCCGAGTGGTTCTTGTGGGAGAACAACTCCATTTGGCTCACTAACTTCACACACCATCAGGCTTCCAAGCAGCTCTCGAGGAAACTCAGTTTTCACACTCTATGCTTAGTGCCCTTTGAGTGCCTAGGACTGAAAGGAAGCTTGGTGAGCATCCCATACAAACGAATGCTCCACATGCGGGTTTCACATGCCACCAACTCCACATTCACAGGCAACTTCAGCGCCACAGCCGTTTTCAGATAGCCCTCAATGCAAAGGCTCTAGACGCAAATATTGGTGTGAGAGCTAATTCAACCAAGGAAACACTGCATGTTGGTGAAGGGCATATTGAAGAAGGATCAGCCGAGTGGTTCTTGTGGGAGAACAACTCCATTTGGCTCACTAACTTCACACACCATCAGGCTTCCAAGCAGCTCTCAAGGAAACTCAGTTTTCACACTCTATGCTTAGTGCCCTTTGAGTGCATTATCTAGGAATGAACCTGTTCAGCATCCCACACAAACGAATGCTCCACATGCGGGTTTCACATGCCACCAACTCCACATTCACAGGCAACTTCAGCGCCACAGCTGTTTTCAGATAGCCCTCAATGCAAAGGCTCTAGACGCAAATATTGGCGTGAGAGCTAATTCAATCAAGGAAACACTGCATGTTGGTGAAGGGCATATTGAAGAAGGATCAGCCGAGTGGTTCTTGTGGGAGAACAACTCCATTTGGCTCACTAACTTCACACACCATCAGGCTTCCAAGCAGCTTTTGAGGAAACTCAGTTTTCACACTCTATGCTTAGTGCCCTTTGAGTGCCTAGGAATAAAATGAAGCTTGGTGAGCATCCCACACAAACGAATGCTCCACATGCGGGTTTCACATGCCACCAACTCCACATTCTCAGGCAACTTCAGCGCCACAGCCGTTTTCAGATAGCCCTCAATGCAAAGGCTCTAGACGCAAATATTGGTGTGAGAGCTAATTCAATCAAGGAAACACTGCATGTTGGTGAAGGGCATATTGAAGAAGGATCAGCCGAGTGGTTCTTGTGGGAGAACAACTCCATTTGGCTCACTAACTTCACACACCATCAGGCTTCCAAGCAGCTCTCAAGGAAACTCAGTTTTCACACTCTATGCTTAGTGCCCTTTGAGTCCTAGGAATGAAATGAAGCTTGGTGAGCATCCCTTACAAACGAATGCTCCACATGCGGGTTTCACATGCCACCAACTCCACATTCACAGGCAACTTCAGCGCCACAGCCGTTTTCAGATAGCCCTCAATGCAAAGGCTCTAGACGCAAATATTGGTGTGAGAGCTAATTCAACCAAGGAAACACTGCATGTTGGTGAAGGGCATATTGAAGAAGGATCAGCCGAGTGGTTCTTGTGGGAGAACAACTCCATTTGGCTCACTAACTTCACACACCATCAGGCTTCCAAGCAGCTCTCAAGGAAACTCAGTTTTCACAGTCTATGCTTAGTGCCCTTTGAGTGCATTATCTAGGAATGAACCTGTTCAGCATCCCACACAAACGAATGCTCCACATGCGGGTTTCACATGCCACCAACTCCACATTCACAGGCAACTTCAGCGCCACAGCTGTTTTCAGATAGCCCTCAATGCAAAGGCTCTAGATGCAAATATTGGTGTGAGAGCTAATTCAATCAAGGAAACACTGCATGTTGGTGAAGGGCATATTGAAGAAGGATCAGCCGAGTGGTTCTTGTGGGAGAACAACTCCATTTGGCTCACTAACTTCACACACCATCAGGCTTCCAAGCAGCTCTCAAGGAAACTCAGTTTTCACAGTCTATGCTTAGTGACCTTTGAGTGCATTATCTAGGAATGAACCTGTTGAGCATCCCACACAAACGAATGCTCCACATGCGGGTTTCACATGCCACCAACTCCACATTCACAGGCAACTTCAGCGCCACAGCCGTTTTCAGATAGCCCTCAATGCAAAGGCTCTAGACGCAAATATTGGTGTGAGAGCTAATTCAATCAAGGAAACACTGCATGTTGGTGCAGGGCATATTGAAGAAGGATCAGCCGAGTGGTTCTTGTGGGAGAACAACTCCATTTGGCTCACTAACTTCACACACCATCAGGCTTCCAAGCAGCTCTCAAGGAAACTCAGTTTTCACACTCTATGCTTAGTGCCCTTTGAGTGCATTATCTAGGAATGAACCTGTTCAGCATCCCACACAAACGAATGCTCCACATGCGGGTTTCACATGCCACCAACTCCACATTCACAGGCAACTTCAGCGCCACAGCTGTTTTCAGATAGCCCTCAATGCAAAGGCTCTAGATGCAAATATTGGTGTGAGAGCTAATTCAATCAAGGAAACACTGCATGTTGGTGCAGGGCATATTGAAGAAGGATCAGCCGAGTGGTTCTTGTGGGAGAACAACTCCATTTGGCTCACTAACTTCACACACCATCAGGCTTCCAAGCAGCTCTCAAGGAAACTCAGTTTTCACACTCTATGCTTAGTGCCCTTTGAGTGCATTATCTAGGAATGAACCTGTTCAGCATCCCACACAAACGAATGCTCCACATGCGGGTTTCACATGCCACCAACTCCACATTCACAGGCAACTTCAGCACCACAGCCGTTTTCAGATAGCCCTCAATGCAAAGGCTCTAGATGCAAATATTGGTGTGAGAGCTAATTCAATCAAGGAAACACTGCATGTTGGTGCAGGGCATATTGAAGAAGGATCAGCCGAGTGGTTCTTGTGGGAGAACAACTCCATTTGGCTCGCTAACTTCACACACCATCAGGCTTCCAAGCAGCTCTCAAGGAAACTCAGTTTTCACACTCTATGCTTAGTGCCCTTTGAGTGCCTAGGAATGAAATGAAGCTTGGTGAGCATCCCAAACAAACGAATGCTCCACATGCGGGTTTCACATGCCACCAACTCCACATTCACAGGCAATTTCAGCGCCACAGCCGTTTTCAGATAGCCCTCAATGCAAAGGCTCTAGACGCAAATATTGGCGTGAGAGATAATTCAATCAAGGAAACACTGCATGTTGGTGAAGGGCATATTGCATAAGGATCAGCCGAGCGGTTCTTGTGGGAGAACAACTCCATTTGGCTCACTAACTTCACACACCATCAGGCTTCCAAGCAGCTCTCAAGGAAACTCAGTTTTCACAGTCTATGCTTAGTGCCCTTTGAGTGCCTAGGACTGAAAGGAAGCTTGGTTAGCATCCCACACAAACGAATGCTCCACATGCGGGTTTCACATGCCACCCACTCCACATTCACAGGCAACTTCAGCGCCACAGCCGTTTTCAGATAGCCCTCAATGCAAAGGCTCTAGACGCAAATATTGGTGTGAGAGCTAATTCAATCAAGGAAACACTGCATGTTGGTGCAGGGCATATTGAAGAAGGATCAGCCGAGTGGTTCTTGTGGGAGAACAACTCCATTTGGCTCACTAACTTCACACACTATCAGGCTTCCAAGCAGCTCTCAAGGAAACTCAGTTTTCACACTCTATGCTTAGTGCCCTTTGAGTGCCTAGGACTGAAATGAAGCTTGGTGAGCATCCCACACAAACGAATGCTCCACATGCGGGTTTCACATGCCACTAACTCCACATTGACAGGCAATTTCAGCACCACAGCCGTTTTCAGATAGCCCTCAATGCAAAGGCTCTAGACGCAAATATTGGTGTGAGAGCTAATTCAATCAAGGAAACACTGCATGTTGGTGAAGGGCATATTGAAGAAGGATCAGCCGAGTGGTTCTTGTGGGAGAACAACTCCATTTGGCTCACTAACGTCACACACCATCAGGCTTCCAAGCAGCTCTCAAGGAAACTCAGTTTTCAATGTCTATGCTTAGTGCCCTTTGAGTGCATTATCTAGGAAGGAACCTGGTAGAGCATCCCACACAAACGAATGCTCCACATGCGGGTTTCACATGCCACCAACTCCACATTCACAGGCAATTTCAGCACCACAGCCGTTTTCAGATAGTCCTCAATGCAAAGGCTCTAGACGCAAATATTGGCGTGAGAGCTAATTCAATCAAGGAAACACTGCATGTTGGTGAAGGGCATATTGAAGAAGGATCAGCCGAGTGGTTCTTGTGGGAGAACAACTCCATTTGGCTCACTAACTTCACACACCATCAGGCTTCCAAGCAGCTCTCAAGGAAACTCAGTTTTCACAGTCTATGCTTAGTGCCCTTTGAGTGCATTATCTAGGAATGAAATGAAGCTTGGTGAGCATCCCACACAAACGAATGCTCCACATGCGGGTTTCACATGCCACCAACTCCACATTCACAGGCAATTTCAGCACCACAGCCGTTTTCAGATAGCCCTCAATGCAAAGGCTCTAGACGCAAATATTGGTGTGAGAGCTAATTCAATCAAGGAAACACTGCATGTTGGTGCAGGGCATATTGAAGAAGGATCAGCCGAGTGGTTCTTGTGGGAGAACAACTCCATTTGGCTCACTAACTTCACACACCATCAGGCTTCCAAGCAGCTCTCAAGGAAACTCAGTTTTCACACTCTATGCTTAGTGCCCTTTGAGTGCCTAGGACTGAAATGAAGCTTGGTGAGCATCCCACACAAACGAATGCTCCACATGCGGGTTTCACATGCCACCAACTCCACATTCACAGGCAACTTCAGCGCCACAGCCGTTTTCAGATAGCCCTCAATGCAAAGGCTCTAGACGCAAATATTGGCGTGAGAGCTAATTCAATCAAGGAAACACTGCATGTTGGTGAAGGGCATATTGAAGAAGGATCAGCCGAGTGGTTCTTGTGGGAGAACAACTCCATTTGGCTCACTAACTTCACACACCATCAGGCTTCCAAGCAGCTCTCAAGGAAACTCAGTTTTCACACTCTATGCTTAGTGCCCTTTGAGTGCATTATCTAGGAATGAACCTGGTATAGCATCCCACACAAACGAATGCTCCACATGCGGGTTTCACATGCCACCAACTCCACATTCACAGGCAACTTCAGCGCCACAGCTGTTTTCAGATAGCCCTCAATGCAAAGGCTCTAGACGCAAATATTGGCGTGAGAGCTAATTCAATCAAGGAAACACTGCATGTTGGTGAAGGGCATATTGAAGAAGGATCAGCCGAGTGGTTCTTGTGGGAGAACAACTCCATTTGGCTCACTAACTTCACACACCATCAGGCTTCCAAGCAGCTCTCGAGGAAACTCAGTTTTCACAGTCTATGCTTAGTGCCCTTTGAGTGCCTAGGACTGAAATGAAGCTTGGTGAGCATCCCACACAAACGAATGCTCCACATGCGGGTTTCACATGCCACCAACTCCACATTCACAGGCAACTTCAGCGCCACAGCCGTTTTCAGATAGCCCTCAATGCGAAGGCTCTACACGCAAATATTGGTGTGAGAGCTAATTCAATCAAGGAAACACTGCATGTTGGTGAAGGGCATATTGCATAAGGATCAGCCGAGTGGTTCTTGTGGGAGAACAACTCCATTTGGCTCACTAACTTCACACACCATCAGGCTTCCAAGCAGCTCTCAAGGAAACTCAGTTTTCACACTCTATGCTTAGTGCCCTTTGAGTGCATTATCTAGAAATGAACATGGTGAGCATCCCACACAAACGAATGCTCAACATGCGTGTTTCACCTGCCACCAACTCCACATTCACAGGCAACTTCAGCACCACAGCCGTTTTCAGATAGCCCTCAATGCAAAGGCTCTAGACGCAAATATTGGCGTGAGAGCTAATTCAATCAAGGAAACACTGCATGTTGGTGAAGGGCATATTGAAGAAGGATCAGCCGAGTGGTTCTTGTGGGAGAACAACTCCATTTGGCTCACTAACTTCACACACCATCAGGCTTCCAAGCAGCTCTCAAGGAAACTCAGTTTTCACAGTCTATGCTTAGTGCCCTTTGAGTGCATTATCTAGGAATGAAATGAAGCTTGGTGAGCATCCCACACAAACGAATGCTCCACATGCGGGTTTCACATGCCACCAACTCCACATTCACAGGCAATTTCAGCACCACAGCCGTTTTCAGATAGCCCTCAATGCAAAGGCTCTACACGCAAATATTGGTGTGAGAGCTAATTCAATCAAGGAAACACTGCATGTTGGTGCAGGGCATATTGAAGAAGGATCAGCCGAGTGGTTCTTGTGGGAGAACAACTCCATTTGGCTCACTAACTTCACACACCATCAGGCTTCCAAGCAGCTCTCAAGGAAACTCAGTTTACACACTCTATGCTTAGTGCCCTTTGAGTGCCTAGGACTGAAATGAAGCTTGGTGAGCATCCCACACAAACGAATGCTCCACATGCGGGTTTCACATGCCACCAACCCCACATTCACAGGAAACTTCAGCGCCACAGCCATTTTCAGATAGCCCTCAATGCAAAGGCTCTAGACGCAAATATTGGTGTGAGAGCTAATTCAATCAAGGAAACACTGCATGTTGGTGAAGGGCATACTGAAGAAGGATCAGCCGAGTGGTTCTTGTGGGAGAACAACTCCATTTGGCTCACTAACTTCACACACCATCAGGCTTCCAAGCAGCTCTCAAGGAAACTCAGTTTTCACAGTCTATGCTTAGTGCCCTTTGAGTGCCTAGGACTGAAATGAAGCTTGGTGAGCATCCCACACAAACGAATGCTCCACATGCGGGTTTCACATGCCACCAACTCCACATTCTCAGGCAACTTCAGCGCCACAGCCGTTTTCAGATAGCCCTCAATGCAAAGGCTCTAGACGCAAATATTGGCATGAGAGCTAATTCAATCAAGGAAACACTGCATGTTGGTGAAGGGCATATTGAAGAAGGATCAGCCGAGTGGTTCTTGTGGGAGAACAACTCCATTTGGCTCACTAACTTCACACACCATCAGGCTTCCAAGCAGCTCTCAAGGAAACTCAGTTTTCACACTCTATGCTTAGTGCCCTTTGAGTGCATTATCTAGGAATGAACCTGGTAGAGCATCCCACACAAACGAATGCTCCACATGCGGGTTTCACATGCCACCAACTCCACATTCACAGGCAACTTCAGCGCCACAGCTGTTTTCAGATAGCCCTCAATGCAAAGGCTCTAGACGCAAATATTGGTGTGAGAGCTAATTCAATCAAGGAAACACTGCATGTTGGTGAAGGGCATATTGAAGAAGGATCAGCCGAGTGGTTCTTGTGGGAGAACAACTCCATTTGGCTCACTAACTTCACACACCATCAGGCTTCCAAGCAGCTCTCGAGGAAACTCAGTTTTCACACTCTATGCTTAGTGCCCTTTGAGTGCCTAGGACTGAAATGAAGCTTGGTGAGCATCCCACACAAACGAATGCTCCACATGCGGGTTTCACATGCCACCAACTCCACATTCACAGGCAACTTCAGCGCCACAGCCGTTTTCAGATAGCCCTCAATGCGAAGGCTCTACACGCAAATATTGGTGTGAGAGCTAATTCAATCAAGGAAACACTGCATGTTGGTGAAGGGCATATTGAAGAAGGATCAGCCGAGTGGTTCTTGTGGGAGAACAACTCCATTTGGCTCACTAACTTCACACACCATCAGGCTTCCAAGCAGCTCTCAAGGAAACTCAGTTTTCACACTCTATGCTTAGTGCCCTTTGAGTGCATTATCTAGAAATGAACATGGTGAGCATCCCACACAAACGAATGCTCCACATGCATGTTTCACATGCCACCAACTCCACATTCACAGGCAACTTCAGCACCACAGCCGTTTTCAGATAGCCCTCAATGCAAAGGCTCTAGACGCAAATATTGGTGTGAGAGCTAATTCAATCAAGGAAACACTGCATGTTGGTGAAGGGCATATTGAAGAAGGATCAGCCGAGTGGTTCTTGTGGGAGAACAACTCCATTTGGCTCACTAACTTCACACACCATCAGGCTTCCAAGCAGCTCTCAAGGAAACTCAGTTTTCACAGTCTATGCTTAGTGCCCTATGAGTGCATTATTTAGGAATGAACCTGGTAGAGCATCCCACACAAACGAATGCTCCACATGCGGGTTTCACATGCCACCAACTCCACATTCACAGGCAACTTCAGCACCACAGCCGTTTTCAGATAGCCCTCAATGCAAAGGCTCTAGACGCAAATATTGGTGTGAGAGCTAATTCAATCAAGGAAACACTGCATGTTGGTGAAGGGCATATTGAAGAAGGATCAGTCGAGTGGTTCTTGTGGGAGAACAACTCCATTTGACTCACTAACTTCACACACCATCAGGCTTCCAAGCAGCTCTCAAAGAAACTCAGTTTTCACACTCTATGCTTAGTGCCCTTTGAGTGCCTAGGACTGAAAGGAAGCTTGGTGAGCATCCCACACAAACGAATGCTCCACATGCGGGTTTCACATGCCACCAACTCCACATTCACAGGCAACTTCAGCGCCACAGCCGATTTCAGATAGCCCTCAATGCAAAGGCTCTAGACGCAAATATTGGTGTGAGAGCTAATTCAACCAAGGAAACACTGCATGTTGGTGAAGGGCATATTGAAGAAGGATCAGCCGAGTGGTTCTTGTGGGAGAACAACTCCATTTGGCTCACTAACTTCACACACCATCAGGCTTCCAAGCAGCTCTCAAGGAAACTCAGTTTTCACACTCTATGCTTAGTGCCCTGTGAGTGCATTATCTAGGAATGAACCTGTTGAGCATCCCACACAAACGAATGCTCCACATGCGGGTTTCACATGCCACCAACTCCACATTCACAGGCAACTTCAGCGCCACAGCCGTTTTCAGATAGCCCTCAATGCAAAGGCTCTAGACGCAAATATTGGTGTGAGAGCTAATTCAATCAAGGAAACACTGCATGTTGGTGAAGGGCATATTGAAGAAGGATCAGCCGAGTGGTTCTTGTGGGAGAACAACTCCATTTGGCTCACTAACTTCACACACCATCAGGCTTCCAAGCAGCTCTCAAGGAAACTCAGTTTTCACACTCTATGCTTAGTGCCCTTTGAGTGCCTAGGACTGAAATGAAGCTTGGTGAGCATCCCACACAAACGAATGCTCCACATGCGGGTTTCACATGCCACCAACTCCACATTCACAGGCAACTTCAGCACCACAGCCGTTTTCAGATAGCCCTCAATGCAAAGGCTCTAGACGCAAATATTGGTGTGAGAGCTAATTCAATCAAGGAAACACTGCATGTTGGTGAAGGGCATATTGAAGAAGGATCAGCCGAGTGGTTCTTGTGGGAGAACAACTCCATTTGGCTCACTAACTTCACACACCATCAGGCTTCCAAGCAGCTCTCAAGGAAACTCAGTTTTCACACTCTATGCTTAGTGCCCTTTGAGTGCCTAGGACTGAAAGGAAGCTTGGTGAGCATCCCACACAAACGAATGCTCCACATGCGGGTTTCACATGCCACCAACTCCACATTCATAGGCAACGTCAGCGCCGCAGCCGTTTTCAGATAGCCCTCAATGCAAAGGCTCTAGACGCAAATATTGGTGTGAGAGCTAATTCAATCAAGGAAACACTGCATGTTGGTGAAGGGCATATTGAAGAAGGATCAGCCGAGTGGTTCTTGTGGGAGAACAACTCCATTTGGCTCACTAACTTCACACACCATCAGGCTTCCAAGCAGCTCTCAAGGAAACTCAGTTTTCACACTCTATGCTTAGTGCCCTTTGAGTGCCTAGGACTGAAATAAAGCTTGGTGAGCATCCCACACAAACGAATGCTCCACATGCGGGTTTCACATGCCACCAACTCCACATTCACAGGCAACTTCAGCGCCACAGCCGTTTTCAGATAGCCCTCAATGCAAAGGCTCTAGACGCAAATATTGGTGTGAGAGCTAATTCAATCAAGGAAACACTGCATGTTGGTGAAGGGCATATTGAAGAAGGATCAGCCGAGTGGTTCTTGTGGGAGAACAACTCCATTTGACTCACTAACTTCACACACCATCAGGCTTCCAAGCAGCTCTCAAGGAAACTCAGTTTTCACACTCTATGCTTAGTGCCCTTTGAGTGCCTAGGACTGAAAGGAAGCTTGGTGAGCATCCCACACAAACGAATGCTCCACATGCGGGTTTCACATGCCACCAACTCCACATTCACAGGCAACTTCAGCGCCACAGCCGATTTCAGATAGCCCTCAATGCAAAGGCTCTAGACGCAAATATTGGTGTGAGAGCTAATTCAACCAAGGAAACACTGCATTTTGGTGAAGGGCATATTGAAGAAGGATCAGCCGAGTGGTTCTTGTGGGAGAACAACTCCATTTGGCTCACTAACTTCACACACCATCAGGCTTCCAAGCAGCTCTCAAGGAAACTCAGTTTTCACACTCTATGCTTAGTGCCCTTTGAGTGCATTATTTAGGAATGAACCTGGTAGAGCATCCCACACAAACGAATGCTCCACATGCGGGTTTCACATGCCACCAACTCCACATTCACAGGCAACTTCAGCGCCACAGCCGTTTTCAGATAGCCCTCAATGCAAAGGCTCTAGACGCAAATATTGGTGTGAGAGCTAATTCAATCAAGGAAACACTGCATGTTGGTGAAGGGCATATTGAAGAAGGATCAGCCGAGTGGTTCTTGTGGGAGAACAACTCCATTTGGCTCACTAACTTCACACACCATCAGGCTTCCAAGCAGCTCTCAAGGAAACTCAGTTTTCACACTCTATGCTTAGTGCCCTTTGAGTGCCTAGGAATGAAATGAAGCTTGGTGAGCATCCCACACAAACGAATGCTCCACATGCGGGTTTCACATGCCACCAACTCCACATTCACAGGCAACTTCAGCACCACAGCCGTTTTCAGATAGCCCTCAATGCAAAGGCTCTAGACGCAAATATTGGCGTGAGAGCTAATTCAATCAAGGAAACACTGCATGTTGGTGAAGGGCATATTGAAGAAGGATCAGCCGAGTGGTTCTTGTGGGAGAACAACTCCATTTGGCTCACTAACTTCACACACCATCAGGCTTCCAAGCAGCTCTCAAGGAAACTCAGTTTTCACACTCTATGCTTAGTGCCCTTTGAGTGCCTAGGACTGAAATGAAGCTTGGTGAGCATCCCACACAAACGAATGCTCCACATGCGGGTTTCACATGCCACCAACTCCACATTCACAGGCAACTTCAGCGCCACAGCCGTTTTCAGATAGCCCTCAATGCAAAGGCT
This sequence comes from Ochotona princeps, assembly GCF_030435755.1. Lineage (NCBI taxonomy): Eukaryota > Metazoa > Chordata > Mammalia > Lagomorpha > Ochotonidae > Ochotona > Ochotona princeps. The sequence goes on along the minus strand of NW_026699323.1, from coordinate 79,057 downwards.
CTAGACGCAAATATTGGTGTGAGAGCTAATTCAATCAAGGAAACACTGCATGTTGGTGAAGGGCATATTGAAGAAGGATCAGCCGAGTGGTTCTTGTGGGAGAACAACTCCATTTGGCTCACTAACTTCACACACCATCAGGCTTCCAAGCAGCTCTCAAGGAAACTCAGTTTTCACTCTCTATGCTTAGTGCCCTTTGAGTGCCTAGGAATGAAATGAAGCTTGGTGAGCATCCCACACAAACGAATGCTCCACATGCGGGTTTCACATGCCACCAACTCCACATTCACAGGCAACTTCAGCGCCACAGCTGTTTTCAGATAGCCCTCAATGCAAAGGCTCTAGACGCAAATAGTGGTGTGAGAGCTAATTCAATCAAGGAAACACTGCATGTTGGTGAAGGGCATATTGAAGAAGGATCAGCCGAGTGGTTCTTGTGGGAGAACAACTCCATTTGGCTCACTAACTTCACACACCATCAGGCTTCCAAGCAGCTCTCAAGGAAACTCAGTTTTCACACTCTATGCTTAGTGCCCTTTGAGTGCATTATCTAGGAATGAACCTGGTAGAGCATCTCACACAAACGAATGCTCCACATGCGGGTTTCACATGCCACCAACTCCACATTCACAGGCAACTTCAGCGCCACAGCCGTTTTCAGATAGCCCTCAATGCAAAGGCTCTACACGCAAATATTGGTGTGAGAGCTAATTCAATCAAGGAAACACTGCATGTTGGTGAAGGGCATATTGAAGAAGGATCAGCCGAGTGGTTCTTGTAGGAGAACAACTCCATTTGGCTCACTAACTTCACACACCATCAGGCTTCCAAGCAGCTCTCTAGGAAACTCAGTTTTCACACTCTATGCTTAGTGCCCTTTGAGTGCCTAGGACTGAAATGAAGCTTGGTGAGCATCCCACACAAACGAATGCTCCACATGCGGGTTTCACATGCCACCAACTCCACATCCACAGGCAACTTCAGCGCCACAGCCGCTTTCAGATAGCCCTCAATGAAAAGGCTCTAGACGCAAATATTGGCGTGAGTGCTAATTCAATCAAGGAAACACTGCATGTTGGTGAAGGGCATATTGAAGAAGGATCAGCCGAGTGGTTCTTGTGGGAGAACAACTCCATTTGGCTCACTAACTTCACACACCATCAGGCTTCTAAAAAGCTCTCAAGGAAACTCAGTTTTCACAGTCTATGCTTAGTGACCTTTGAGTGCATTATCTAGGAATGAACCTGTTGAGCATCCCACACAAACGAATGCTCCACATGCGGGTTTCACATGCCACCAACTCCACATTCACAGGCAACTTCAGCGCCACAGCCGTTTTCAGATAGCCCTCAATGCAAAGGCTCTAGACGCAAATATTGGTGTGAGAGCTAATTCAATCAAGGAAACACTGCATGTTGGTGAAGGGCATATTGAAGAAGTATCAGCCGAGTGGTTCTTGTGGGATAACAACTCCATTTGGCTCACTAACTTCACACACCATCAGGCTTCCAAGCAGCTCTCAAGGAAACTCAGTTTTCACACTCTATGCTTAGTGCCCTTTGAGTGCATTATCTAGGAATGAACCTGGTAGAGCATCCCACACAAACGAATGCTCCACATGCGGGTTTCACATGCCACCAACTCCACATTCACAGGCAACTTCAGCGCCACAGCCGTTTTCAGATAGCCCTCAATGCAAAGGCTCTAGACGCAAATATTGGTGTGAGAGCTAATCCAATCAAGGAAACACTGCATGTTGGTGAAGGGCATATTGAAGAAGGATCAGCCGAGTGGTTCTTGTGGGAGAACAACTCCATTTGGCTCACTAACTTCACACACCATCAGGCTTCCAAGCAGCTCTCAAGGAAACTCAGTTTTCACACTCTATGCTTAGTGCCCTTTGAGTGCATTATCTAGGAATGAACCTGGTAGAGCATCCCACACAAACGAATGCTCCACATGCGGGTTTCACATGCCACCAACTCCACATTCACAGGCAACTTCAGCACCACAGCCGTTTTCAGATAGCCCTCAATGCAAAGGCTCTAGACGCAAATATTGGTGTGAGAGCTAATTCAACCAAGGAAACACTGCATGTTGGTGAAGGGCATATTGAAGAAGGATCAGCCGAGTGGTTCTTGTGGGAGAACAACTCCATTTGGCTCACTAACTTCACACACCATCAGGCTTCCAAGCAGCTCTCAAGGAAACTCAGTTTTCACACTCTATGCTTAGTGCCCTTTGAGTGCCTAGGAATGAAATGAAGCTTGGTGAGCATCCCACACAAACGAATGCTCCACATGCGGGTTTCACATGCCACCAACTCCACATTCACAGGCAACTTCAGCGCCACAGCCGTTTTCAGATAGCCCTCAATGCAATTGCTCTAGACGCAAATATTGGTGTGAGAGCTAATTCAACCAAGGAAACACTGCATGTTGGTGAAGGGCATATTGAAGAAGGATCAGCCGAGTGGTTCTTGTGGGAGAACAACTCCATTTGGCTCACTAACTTCACACACCATCAGGCTTCCAAGCAGCTCTCAAGGAAACTCAGTTTTCACACTCTATGCTTAGTGCCCTTTGAGTGCCTAGGACTGAAATGAAGCTTGGTGAGCATCCCACACAAACGAATGCTCCACATGCGGGTTTCACATGCCACCAACTCCACATTCACAGGCAACTTCAGCGCCACAGCCGTTTTCAGATAGCCCTCAATGCAAAGGCTCTAGACGCAAATATTGGTGTGAGAGCTAATTCAACCAAGGAAACACTGCATGTTGGTGAAGGGCATATTGAAGAAGGATCAGCCGAGTGGTTCTTGTGGGAGAACAACTCCATTTGGCTCACTAACTTCACACACCATCAGGCTTCCAAGCAGCTCTCAAGGAAACTCAGTTTTCACACTCTATGCTTAGTGCCCTTTGAGTGCATTATTTAGGAATGAACCTGGTAGAGCATCCCACACAAACGAATGCTCCACATGCGGGTTTCACATGCCACCAACTCCACATTCACAGGCAACTTCAACACCACAACCGTTTTCAGATAACCCTCAATGCAAAGGCTCTAGACGCAAATATTGGTGTGAGAGCTAATTCAATCAAGGAAACACTGCATGTTGGTGAAGGGCATATTGAAGAAGGATCAGCCGAGTGGTTCTTGTGGGAGAACAACTCCATTTGGCTCACTAACTTCACACACCATCAGGCTTCCAAGCAGCTCTCAAGGAAACTCAGTTTTCACACTCTATGCTTAGTTCCCTTTGAGTGCCTAGGAATGAAATGAAGCTTGGTGAGCATCCCACACAAACGAATGCTCCACATGCGGGTTTCACATGCCACCAACTCCACATTCACAGGCAACTTCAGCGCCACAGCCGTTTTCAGATAGCCCTCAATGCAAAGGCTCTAGACGCAAATATTGGTGTGAGAGCTAATTCAATCAAGGAAACACTGCATGTTGGTGAAGGGCATATTGAAGAAGGATCAGCCGAGTGGTTCTTGTGGGAGAACAACTCCATTTGGCTCACTAACTTCACACACCATCAGGCTTCCAAGCAGCTCTCAAGGAAACTCAGTTTTCACACTCTATGCTTAGTGCCCTTTGAGTGCCTAGGACTGAAATGAAGCTTGGTGAGCATCCCACACAAACGAATGCTCCACATGCGGGTTTCACATACCACCAACTCCACATTCACAGGCAACTTCAGCGCCACAGCTGTTTTCAGATAGCCCTCAATGCAAAGGCTCTAGACGCAAATATTGGTGTGAGAGCTAATTCAATCAAGGAAGCACTGCATGTTGGTGAAGAGCATATTGAAGAAGGATCAGCCGAGTGGTTCTTGTGGGAGAACAACTTCATTTGGCTCACTAACTTCACACACCATCAGGCTTCCAAGCAGCTCTCAAGGAAACTCAGTTTTCACACTCTATGCTTAGTGCCCTTTGAGTGCCTAGGTATGAAATGAAGCTTGGTGAGCATCCCACACAAACGAATGCTCCACATGCGGGTTTCACATGCCACCAACTCCACATTCACAGGCAACTTCAGCGCCACAGCCGTTTTCAGATAGCCCTCAATGCAAAGGCTCTAGACGCAAATATTGGTGTGAGAGCTAATTCAATCAAGGAAATACTGCATGTTGGTGAAGGGCATATTGAAGAAGGATCAGCCGAGTGGTTCTTGTGGGAGAACAACTCCATTTGGCTCACTAACTTCACACACCATCAGGCTTCCAAGCAGCTCTCAAGGAAACTCAGTTTTCACACTCTATGCTTAGTTCCCTTTGAGTGCCTAGGACTGAAATGAAGCTTGGTGAGCATCCCACACAAACGAATGCTCCACATGCGGGTTTCACATGCCACCAACTCCACATTCACAGGCAACTTCAGCGCCACAGCCGTTTTCAGATAGCCCTCAATGAAAAGGCTCTAGACGCAAATATTGGTGTGAGAGCTAATTCAACCAAGAAAACACTGCATGTTGGTGAAGGGCATATTGAAGAAGGATCAGCCGAGTGGTTCTTGTGGGAGAACAACTCCATTTGGCTCACTAACTTCACACACCATCAGGCTTCCAAGCAGCTCTCAAGGAAACTCAGTTTTCACACTCTATGCTTAGTGCCCTTTGAGTGCATTATCTAGGAATGAACCTGGTAGAGCATCCCACACAAACGAATGCTCCACATGCGGGTTTCGCATGCCACCAACTCCACATTGACAGGCAACTTCAGCACCACAACCGTTTTCAGATAACCCTCAATGCAAAGGCTCTAGACGCAAATATTGGTGCGAGAGAGCTAATTCAATAAGGAAACACTGCATGTTGGTGAAGGGCATATTGAAGAAGGATCAGCCGAGTGGTTCTTGTGGGAGAACAACTCCATTTGGCTCACTAACTTCACACACCATCAGGCTTCCAAGCAGCTCTCAAGGAAACTCAGTTTTCACAGTCTATGCTTAGTGCCCTTTGAGTGCCTAGGACTGAAAGGAAGCTTGGTGAGCATCCCACACAAACGAATGCTCCACATGTGGGTTTCACATGCCACCAAATTCACATTCACTGGCAACTTCAGCGCCACAGCCGTTTTCAGATAGCCCTCAATGCAAAGGCTCTAGACGCAAATATTGGTGTGAGAGCTAATTCAACCAAGGAAACACTGCATGTTGGTGAAGGGCATATTGAAGAAGGATCAGCCGAGTGGTTCTTGTGGGAGAACAACTCCATTTGGCTCACCAACTTCACACACCATCAGGCTTCCAAGCAGCTCTCAAGGAAACTCAGTTTTCACTCTCTATGCTTAGTGCCCTTTGAGTGCATTATCTAGGAATGAACCTGATAGAGCATCCCACACAAACGAATGCTCCACATGCGGGTTTCACATGCCACCAACTCCACATTCACAGGCAACTTCAGCGCCACAGCTGTTTTCAGATAGCCCTCAATGCAAAGGCTCTAGACGCAAATATTGGTGTGAGAGCTAATTCAATCAAGGAAACACTGCATGTTGGTGAAGGGCATATTGAAGAAGGATCAGCCGAGTGGTTCTTGTGGGAGAACAACTCCATTTGGCTCACTAACTTCATACACCATCAGGCTTCCAAGCAGCTCTCAAGGAAACTCAGTTTTCACACTCTATGCTTAGTGCCCTTTGAGTGCCTAGGAATGAAATGAAGCTTGGTGAGCATCCCACACAAACGAATGCTCCACATGCGGGTTTCACATGCCACCAACTCCACATTCACAGGCAACTTCAGCGCCACAGCCGTTTTCAGATAGCCCTCAATGCAAAGGCTCTAGACGCAAATATTGGTGTGAGAGCTAATTCAATCAAGGAAACACTGCATGTTGGTGAAGGGCATATTGAAGAAGGATCAGCCGAGTGGTTCTTGTCGGAGAACAACTCCATTTGGCTCACTAACTTCACACACCATCAGGCTTCCAAGCAGCTCTCAAGGAAACTCAGTTTTCACACTCTATGCTTAGTGCCCTTTGAGTGCCTAGGACTGAAATGAAGCTTGGTGAGCATCCCACAGAAACGAATGCTCCACATGCGGGTTTCACATGCCACCAACTCCACATTCACAGGCAACTTCAGCGCCACAGCCGTTTTCAGATAGCCCTCAATGCAAAGGCTCTAGACGCAAATATTGGTGTGAGAGCTAATTCAATCAAGGAAACACTGCATGTTGGTGAAGGGCATATTGAAGAAGGATCAGCCGAGTGGTTCTTGTCGGAGAACAACTCCATTTGGCTCACTAACTTCACACACCATCAGGCTTCCAAGCAGCTCTCAAGGAAACTCAGTTTTCACACTCTATGCTTAGTGACCTTTGAGTGCATTATTTAGGAATGAACCTGGTAGAGCATCCCACACAAACGAATGCTCCACATGCGGGTTTCACATGCCACCAACTCCACATTCACAGGCAACTTCAGCACCACAGCCGTTTTCAGATAACCCTCAATGCAAAGGCTCTAGACGCAAATATTGGTGTGAGAGCTAATTCAACCAAGGAAACACTGCATGTTGGTGAAGGGCATATTGAAGAAGGATCAGCCGAGTGGTTCTTGTGGGAGAACAACTCCATTTGGCTCACTAACTTCACACACCATCAGGCTTCCAAGCAGCTCTCAAGGAAACTCAGTTTTCACACTCTATGCTTAGTGCACTTTGAGTGCATTATCTAGGAATAAACCTGTTGAGCATCCCACACAAACGAATGCTCCACATGCAGGTTTCACATGCCACCAACTCCACATTCACAGGCAACTTCAGTGCCACAGCCGTTTTCAGATAGCCCTCAATGCAAAGGCTCTAGACGCAAATATTGGTGTGAGAGCTAATTCAATCAAGGAAACACTGCATGTTGGTGAAGGGCATATTGAAGAAGGATCAGCCGAGTGGTTCTTGTGGGAGAACAACTCCATTTGGCTCACTAACTTCACACACCATCAGGCTTCCAACCAGCTCTCGAGGAAACTCAGTTTTCACACTCTATGCTTAGTGCCCTTTGAGTGCCTAGGAATGAAATGAAGCTTGGTGAGCATCCTGTACAAACGAATGCTCCACATGCGGGTTTCACATGCCACAAACTCCACATTCACAGGCAACTTCAGCGCCACAGCCGTTTTCAGATAGCCCTCAATGCAAAGGCTCTAGACGCAAATATTGGTGTGAGAGCTAATTCAATCAAGGAAACACTGCATGTTGGTGAAGGGCATATTGAAGAAGGATCAGCCGAGTGGTTCTTGTGGGAGAACAACTTCATTTGGCTCACTAACTTCACACACCATCAGGCTTCCAAGCAGCTCTCAAGGAAACTCAGTTTTCACACTCTATGCTTAGTGCCCTGTGAGTGCATTATCTAGGAATGAACCTGTTGAGCATCCCACACAAACGAATGCTCCACATGCGGGTTTCACATGCCACCAACTCCACATTCTCAGGCAACTTCAGTGCCACAGCCGTTTTCAGACAGCCCTCAATGCAAAGGCTCTAGACGCAAATATTGGTGTGAGAGCTAATTCAATCAAGGAAACACTGCATGTTGGTGAAGGGCATATTGAAGAAGGATCAGCCGAGTGGTTCTTGTGGGAGAACAACTCCATTTGGCTCACTAACTTCACACACCATCAGGCTTCCAAGCAGCTCTCAAGGAAACTCAGTTTTCACACTCTATGCTTAGTGCCCTTTGAGTGCCTAGGACTGAAATGAAGCTTGGTGAGCATCCCACACAAACGAATGCTCCACATGCGGGTTTCACATGCCACCAACTCCACATTCTCAGGCAACTTCAGCGCCACAGCCGTTTTCAGATAGCCCTCAATGCAAAGGCTCTAGACGCAAATATTGGCGTGAGAGCTAACTCAATCAAGGAAACACTGCATGTTGGTGAAGGGCATATTGAAGAAGGATCAGCCGAGTGGTTCTTGTGGGAGAACAACTCCATTTGGCTCACTAACTTCACACACCATCAGGCTTCCAAGCAGCTCTCAAGGAAACTCAGTTTTCACACTCTATGCTTAGTGCCCTTTGAGTGCCTAGGTATGAAATGAAGCTTGGTGAGCATCCCACACAAACGAATGCTCCACATGCGGGTATCACATGCCACCAACTCCACATTCACAGGCAACTTCAGCGCCACAGCCGTTTTCAGATAGCCCTCAATGCAAAGGCTCTAGACGCAAATATTGGTGTGAGAGCTAATTCAATCAAGGAAATACTGCATGTTGGTGAAGGGCATATTGAAGAAGGATCAGCCGAGTGGTTCTTGTGGGAGAACAACTCCATTTGGCTCACTAACTTCACACACCATCAGGCTTCCAAGCAGCTCTCAAGGAAACTCAGTTTTCACACTCTATGCTTAGTTCCCTTTGAGTGCCTAGGAATGAAATGAAGCTTGGTGAGCATCCCACACAAACGAATGCTCCACATGCGGGTTTCACATGCCACCAACTCCACATTCACAGGCAACTTCAGCGCCACAGCCGTTTTCAGATAGCCCTCAATGCAAAGGCTCTAGACGCAAATATTGGTGTGAGAGCTAATTCAACCAAGAAAACACTGCATGTTGGTGAAGGGCATATTGAAGAAGGATCAGCCGAGTGGTTCTTGTGGGAGAACAACTCCATTTGGCTCACTAACTTCACACACCATCAGGCTTCCAAGCAGCTCTCGAGGAAACTCAGTTTTCACACTCTATGCTTAGTGCCCTTTGAGTGCATTATCTAGGAATGAACCTGGTAGAGCATCCCACACAAACGATGCTCCACATGCGGGTTTCACATGCCACCAACTCCACATTGACAGGCAACTTCAGCGCCACAGCCGTTTTCAGATAGCCCTCAATGCAAAGGCTCTAGACGCAAATATTGGTGTGAGAGCTAATCCAATCAAGGAAACACTGCATGTTGGTGAAGGGCATGTTGAAGAAGGATCAGCCGAGTGGTTCTTGTGGGAGAACAACTCCATTTGGCTCACTAACTTCACACACCATCAGGCTTCCAAGCAGCTCTCAAGGAAACTCAGTTTTCACACTCTATGCTTAGTGCCCTTTGAGTGCATTATCTAGGAATGAACCTGGTAGAGCATCCTGTACAAACGAATGCTCCACATGCGGGTTTCACATGCCACCAACTCCACATTCACAGGCAACTTCAGTGCCACAGCCGTTTTCAGATAGCCCTCAATGCAAAGGCTCTAGACGCAAATATTGGTGTGAGAGCTAATTCAACCAAGGAAACACTGCATGTTGGTGAAGGGCATATTGAAGAAGGATCAGCCGAGTGGTTCTTGTGGGAGAACAACTCCATTTGGCTCACTAACTTCACACACCATCAGGCTTCCAAGCAGCTCTCAAGGAAACTCAGTTTTCACACTCTATGCTTAGTGCCCTTTGAGTGCATTATTTAGGAATGAACCTGGTAGAGCATCCCACACAAACGAATGCTCCACATGCGGGTTTCACATGCCACCAACTCCACATTCACAGGCAACTTCAGCACCACAACCGTTTTCAGATAACCCTCAATGCAAAGGCTCTAGATGCAAATATTGGTGCGAGAGAGCTAATTCAATAAGGAAACACTGCATGTTGGTGAAGGGCATATTGAAGAAGGATCAGCCGAGTGGTTCTTGTGGGAGAACAACTCCATTTGGCTCACTAACTTCACACACCATCAGGCTTCCAAGCAGCTCTCAAGGAAACTCAGTTTTCACAGTCTATGCTTAGTGCCCTGTGAGTGCATTATCTAGGAATGAACCTGTTGATCATCCCACACAAACGAATGCTCCACATGCAGGTTTCACATGCCACCAACTCCACATTCACAGGCAACTTCAGCGCCACAGCCGTTTTCAGATAGCCCTCAATGCAAAGGCTCTAGACGCAAATATTGGTGTGAGAGCTAATTCAATCAAGGAAACACTGCATGTTGGTGAAGGGCATATTGAAGAAGGATCAGCCGAGTGGTTCTTGTGGGAGAACAACTCCATTTGGCTCACTAACTTCACACACCATCAGGCTTCCAAGCAGCTCTCAAGGAAACTCAGTTTTCACAGTCTATGCTTAGTGCCCTTTGAGTGCATTATCTAGGAATGAACCTGGTAGAGCATCCCACACAAACGAATGCTCCACATGCGGGTTTCACATGCCACCAACTCCACATTCACAGGCAACTTCAGCGCCACAGACGTTTTCAGATAGCCCTCAATGCAAAGGCTCTAGACGCAAATAGTGGTGTGAGAGCTAATTCAATCAAGGAAACACTGCATGTTGGTGAAGGGCATATTGAAGAAGGATCAGCCGAGTGGTTCTTGTGGGAGAACAACTCCATTTGGCTCACTAACTTCACACACCATCAGGCTTCCAAGCAGCTCTCGAGGAAACTCAGTTTTCACACTGTATGCTTAGTGCCCTTTGAGTGCCTAGGACTGAAATGAAGCTTGGTGAGCATCCCACACAAACGAATGCTCCACATGCGGGTTTCACATGCCACCAACTCCACATTCTCAGGCAACTTCAGCGCCACAGCCGTTTTCAGATAGCCCTCAATGCAAAGGCTCTAGACGCAAATATTGGTGTGAGAGCTAATTCAATCAAGGAAACACTGCATGTTGGTGAAGGGCATATTGAAGAAGGATCAGCCGAGTGGTTCTTGTGGGAGAACAACTCCATTTGGCTCACTAACTTCACACACCATCAGGCTTCCAAGCAGCTCTCAAGGAAACTCAGTTTTTACACTCTATGCTTAGTGCCCTTTGAGTGTATAGGACTGAAAAGAAGCTTGGTGAGCATCCCACAGAAACGAATGCTCCACATGCGGGTTTCACATGCCACCAACTCCACATTCACAGGCAACTTCAGCGCCACAGCCGTTTTCAGATAGCCCTCAATGCAAAGGCTCTAGACGCAAATATTGGTGTGAGAGCTAATTCAACCAAGGAAACACTGCATGTTGGTGCAGGGCATATTGAAGAAGGATCAGCCGAGTGGTTCTTGTGGGAGAACAACTCCATTTGGCTCACTAACTTCACACACCATCAGGCTTCCAAGCAGCTCTCAAGGAAACTCAGTTTTCACACTCTATGCTTAGTGCCCTTTGAGTGCATTATCTAGGAATGAACCTGGTAGAGCATCCCACACAAACGAATGCTCCACATGCGGGTTTCACATACCACCAACTCCACATTCACAGGCAACTTCAGCGCAACAGCCGTTTTCAGATAGCCCTCAATGCAAAGGCTCTAGACGCAAATATTGGCGTGAGTGCTAATTCAATCAAGGAAACACTGCATGTTGGTGAAGGGCATATTGAAGAAGGATCAGCCGAGTGGTTCTTGTGGGAGAACAACTCCATTTGGCTCACTAACTTCACACACCATCAGGCTTCTAAGCAGCTCTCAAGGAAACTCAGTTTTCACACTCTATGCTTAGTGCCCTTTGAGTGCATTATCTAGGAATGAACCTGTTGAGCATCCCACACAAACGAATGCTCCACATGCGGGTTTCACATGCCAGCAACTCCACATTCACAGGCACCTTCAGCGCCACAGCCGTTTTCAGATAGCCCTCAATGCAAAGGCTCTAGACGCAAATATTGGTGTGAGAGCTAATTCAATCAAGGAAACACTGCATGTTGGTGAAGGGCATATTGAAGAAGGATCAGCCGAGTGGTTCTTGTGGGAGAACAACTCCATTTGGCTCACTAACTTCACACACCATCAGGCTTCCAAGCAGCTCTCAAGGAAACTCAGTTTTCACACTCTATGCTTAGTGCCCTTTGAGTGCCTAGGAATGAAAGAAGCTTGGTGAGCATCCCACACAAACGAATGCTTCACATGCGGGTTTCACATGCCACCAACTCCACATTGACAGGCAACTTCAGCGCCACAGCCGTTTTCAGATAGCCCTCAATGCAAAGGCTCTAGACGCAAATATTGGTGTGAGAGCTAATTCAATCAAGGAAACACTGCATGTTGGTGAAGGGCATATTGAAGAAGGATCAGCCGAGTGGTTCTTGTGGGAGAACAACTCCATTTGGCTCACTAACTTCACACACCATCAGGCTTCCAAGCAGCTCTCAAGGAAACTCAGTTTTCACACTCTATGCTTAGTGCACTTTGAGTGCATTATCTAGGAATGAACCTGGTAGAGCATCCCACACAAACGAATGCTCCACATGCGGGTTTCACATGCCACCAACTCCACATTCACAGGAAACTTCAGCGCCACAGCCGTTTTCAGATAGCCCTCAATGCAAAGGCTCTAGACACAAATATTGGTGTGAGAGCTAATTCAACCAAGGAAACACTGCATGTTGGTGAAGGGCATATTGAAGAAGGATCAGCCGAGTGGTTCTTGTGGGAGAACAACTCCATTTGGCTCACTAACTTCACACACCATCAGGCTTCCAAGCAGCTCTCAAGGAAACTCAGTTTTCACACTCTATGCTTAGTGCCCTTTGAGTGCATTATCTAGGAATGAACCTGGTAGAGCATCCCACACAAACGAATGCTCCACATGCGGGTTTCACATGCCACCAACTCCACATTCACAGGCAACTTCAGTGCCACAGCTGTTTTCAGATAGCCCTCAATGCAAAGGCTCTAGACGCAAATATTGGTGTGAGAGCTAATTCAATCAAGGAAACACTGCATGTTGGTGAAGGGCATATTGAAGAAGGATCAGCCGAGTGGTTCTTGTGGGAGAACAACTCCATTTGGCTCACTAACTTCACACACCATCAGGCTTCCAAGCAGCTCTCAAGGAAACTCAGTTTTCACACTCTATGCTTAGTGCACTTTGAGTGCATTATCTAGGAATGAACCTGGTAGAGCATCCCACACAAACGAATGCTCCACATGCGGGTTTCACATGCCACCAACTCCACATTCACAGGCAACTTCAGCGCCACAGCCGTTTTCAGATAGCCCTCAATGCAAAGGCTCTAGACGCAAATATTGGTGTGAGAGCTAATTCAATCAAGGAAACACTCCATGTTGGTGAAGGGCATATTGAAGAAGGATCAGCCTAGTGGTTCTTGTGGGAGAACAACTCCATTTGGCTCACTAACTTCACACACCATCAGGCTTCCAAGCAGCTCTCGAGGAAACTCAGTTTTCACACTCTATGCTTAGTGCCCTTTGAGTGCCTAGGACTGAAATGAAGCTTGGTGAGCATCCCACACAAACGAATGCTCCACATGCGGGTTTCACATGCCACCAACTCCACATTCTCAGGCAACTTCAGCGCCACAGCCGTTTTCAGATAGCCCTCAATGCAAAGGCTCTAGACACAAATAGTGTTGTGAGAGCTAATTCAATCAAGGAAACACTGCATGTTGGTGAAGGGCATATTGAAGAAGGATCAGCCGAGTGGTTCTTGTGGGAGAACAACTCCATTTGGCTCACTAACTTCACACACCATCAGGCTTCCAAGCAGCTCTCAAGGAAACTCAGTTTTCACAGTCTATGCTTAGTGCCCTTTGAGTGCATTATCTAGGAATGAACCTGGTAGACCATCCCACACAAACGAATGCTCCACATGCGGGTTTCACATACCACCAACTCCACATTCACAGGCAACTTCAGCGCCACAGCCGTTTTCAGATAGCCCTCAATGCAAAGGCTCTAGACGCAAATATTGGCGTGAGTGCTAATTCAATCAAGGAAACACTGCATGTTGGTGAAGGGCATATTGAAGAAGGATCAGCCGAGTGGTTCTTGTGGGAGAACAACTCCATTTGGCTCACTAACTTCACACACCATCAGGCTTCCAAGCAGCTCTCGAGGAAACTCAGTTTTCACACTCTATGCTTAGTGACCTTTGAGTGCATTATCTAGGAATGAACCTGTTGAGCATCCCACACAAACGAATGCTCCACATGCGGGTTTCACATGCCACCAACTCCACATTCACAGGCAACTTCAGCGCCACAGCCGTTTTCAGATAGCCCTCAATGCAAAGGCTCTAGACGCAAATATTGGTGTGAGAGCTAATTCAATCAAGGAAACACTGCATTTTGGTGAAGGGCATATTGAAGAAGGATCAGCCGAGTGGTTCTTGTGGGAGAACAACTCCATTTGGCTCACTAACTTCACACACCATCAGGCTTCCAAGCAGCTCTCAAGGAAACTCAGTTTTCACAGTCTATGCTTAGTGACCTTTGAGTGCATTATCTAGGAATGAACCTGTTGAGCATCCCACACAAACGAATGCTCCACATGCGGGTTTCACATGCCACCAACTCCACATTCACAGGCAACTTCAGCGCCACAGCCGTTTTCAGATAACCCTCAATGCAAAGGCTCTAGACGCAAATATTGGTGTGAGAGCTAATTCAATCAAGGAAACACTGCATGTTGGTGAAGGGCATATTGAAGAAGGATCAGCCGAGTGGTTCTTGTGGGAGAACAACTCCATTTGGCTCACTAACTTCACACACCATCAGGCTTCCAAGCAGCTCTCAAGGAAACTCAGTTTTCACACTCTATGCTTAGTGCCCTTTGAGTGCCTAGGAATGAAATGAAGCTTGGTGAGCATCCCACACAAACGAATGCTCCACATGCGGGTTTCACATGCCACCAACTCCACATTCACAGGCAACTTCAGCGCCACAGCCGTTTTCAGATAGCCCTCAATGCAAAGGCTCTAGACGCAAATATTGGTGTGAGAGCTAATTCAATCAAGGAAACACTGCATGTTGGTGAAGGGCATATTGAAGAAGGATCAGCCGAGTGGTTCTTGTGGGAGAACAACTCCATTTGGCTCACTAACTTCACACACCATCAGGCTTCCAAGCAGCTCTCAAGGAAACTCAGTTTTCACACTCTATGCTTAGTGCCCTTTGAGTGCCTAGGAATGAAATGAAGCTTGGTGAGCATCCCACACAAACGAATGCTCCACATGCGGGTTTCACATGCCACCAACTCCACATTCACAGGCAACTTCAGCGCCACAGCCGTTTTCAGATAGCCCTCAATGCAAAGGCTCTAGACGCAAATATTGGGGTGAGAGCTAATTCAACCAAGGAAACACTGCATGTTGGTGAAGGGCATATTGAAGAAGGATCAGCCGAGTGGTTCTTGTGGGAGAACAACTCCATTTGGCTCACTAACTTCACACACCATCAGGCTTCCAAGCAGCTCTCAAGGAAACTCAGTTTTCACACTCTATGCTTAGTGCCCTTTGAGTGCCTAGGACTGAAATGAAGCTTGGTGAGCATCCCACACAAACGAATGCTCCACATGCGGGTTTCACATGCCACCAACTCCACATTCACAGGCAACTTCAGCGCCACAGCCGTTTTCAGATAGCCCTCAATGCAAAGGCTCTCGACGCAAATATTGGTGTGAGAGCTAATTCAATCAAGGAAACACTGCATGTTGTTGAAGGGCATATTGAAGAAGGATCAGCCGAGTGGTTCTTGTGGGAGAACAACCCCATTTGGCTCACTAACTTCACACACCATCAGGCTTCCAAGCAGCTCTCAAGGAAACTCAGTTTTTACACTCTATGCTTAGTGCCCTTTGAGTCCCTAGGACTGAAAGGAAGCTTGGTGAGGATCCCACACAAACGAATGCTCCACATGCGGGTTTCACATGCCACCAACTCCACATTCATAGGCAACGTCAGCGCCACAGCCGTTTTCAGATAGCCCTCAATGCAAAGGCTCTAGACGCAAATATTGGTGTGAGAGCTAATTCAATCAAGGAAACACTGCATGTTGGTGAAGGGCATATTGAAGAAGGATCAGCCGAGTGGTTCTTGTGGGAGAACAACTCCATTTGGCTCACTAACTTCACACACCATCAGGCTTCCAAGCAGCTCTCAAGGAAACTCAGTTTTCACACTCTATGCTTAGTGCCCTTTGAGAGCATTATCTTGGAATGAACCTGGTAGAGCATCCCACACAAACGAATGCTCCACATGCGGGTTTCACATGCCACCAACTCCACATTCACAGGCAACTTCAACGCCACAGCCGTTTTCAGATAGCCCTCAATGCAAAGGCTCTAGACGCAAATATTGGTGTGAGAGCTAATGCAATCAAGGAAACACTGCATGTTGGTGAAGGGCATATTGAAGAAGGATCAGCCGAGTGGTTCTTGTGGGAGAACAACCCCATTTGGCTCACTAACTTCACACACCATCAGGCTTCCAAGCAGCTCTCAAGGAAACTCAGTTTTCACACTCTATGCTTAGTGCCCTTTGAGAGCATTATCTTGGAATGAACCTGCTAGAGCATCCCACACAAACGAATGCTCCACATGCGGGTTTCACATGCCACCAACTCCACATTCACAGGCAACTTCAGCGCCACAGCCGTTTTCAGATAGCCCTCAATGCAAAGGCTCTAGACGCAAATATTGGTGTGAGAGCTAATTCAATCAAGGAAACACTGCATGTTGGTGAAGGGCATATTGAAGAAGGATCAGCCTAGTGGTTCTTGTGGGAGAACAACTCCATTTGGCTCACTAACTTCACACACCATCAGGCTTCCAAGCAGCTCTCGAGGAAACTCAGTTTTCACACTCTATGCTTAGTGCCCTTTGAGTGCCTAGGACTGAAATGAAGCTTGGTGAGCATCCCACACAAACGAATGCTCCACATGCGGGTTTCACATGCCACCAACTCCACATTCTCAGGCAACTTCAGCGCCACAGCCGTTTTCAGATAGCCCTCAATGCAAAGGCTCTAGACACAAATAGTGGTGTGAGAGCTAATTCAATCAAGGAAACACTGCATGTTGGTGAAGGGCATATTGAAGAAGGATCAGCCGAGTGGTTCTTGTGGGAGAACAACTCCATTTGGCTCACTAACTTCACACACCATCAGGCTTCCAAGCAGCTCTCAAGGAAACTCAGTTTTCACAGTCTATGCTTAGTGCCCTTTGAGTGCATTATCTAGGAATGAACCTGGTAGACCATCCCACACAAACGAATGCTCCACATGCGGGTTTCACATACCACCAACTCCACATTCACAGGCAACTTCAGCGCCACAGCCGTTTTCAGATAGCCCTCAATGCAAAGGCTCTAGACGCAAATATTGGCGTGAGTGCTAATTCAATCAAGGAAACACTGCATGTTGGTGAAGGGCATATTGAAGAAGGATCAGCCGAGTGGTTCTTGTGGGAGAACAACTCCATTTGGCTCACTAACTTCACACACCATCAGGCTTCCAAGCAGCTCTCGAGGAAACTCAGTTTTCACAGTCTATGCTTAGTGACCTTTGAGTGCATTATCTAGGAATGAACCTGTTGAGCATCCCACACAAACGAATGCTCCACATGCGGGTTTCACATGCCACCAACTCCACATTCACAGGCAACTTCAGCGCCACAGCCGTTTTCAGATAGCCCTCAATGCAAAGGCTCTAGACGCAAATATTGGTGTGAGAGCTAATTCAATCAAGGAAACACTGCATGTTGGTGAAGGGCATATTGAAGAAGGATCAGCCGAGTGGTTCTTGTGGGAGAACAACTCCATTTGGCTCACTAACTTCACACACCATCAGGCTT
Organism: Ochotona princeps; assembly: GCF_030435755.1. Taxonomy (NCBI): domain Eukaryota; kingdom Metazoa; phylum Chordata; class Mammalia; order Lagomorpha; family Ochotonidae; genus Ochotona; species Ochotona princeps. Next base: position 61,529 of record NW_026699323.1, on the reverse strand, counting down.
CCAAGCAGCTCTCAAGGAAACTCAGTTTTCACAGTCTATGCTTAGTGACCTTTGAGTGCATTATCTAGGAATGAACCTGTTGAGCATCCCACACAAACGAATGCTCCACATGCGGGTTTCACATGCCACCAACTCCACATTCACAGGCAACTTCAGCGCCACAGCCGTTTTCAGATAACCCTCAATGCAAAGGCTCTAGACGCAAATATTGGTGTGAGAGCTAATTCAATCAAGGAAACACTGCATGTTGGTGAAGGGCATATTGAAGAAGGATCAGCCGAGTGGTTCTTGTGGGAGAACAACTCCATTTGGCTCACTAACTTCACACACCATCAGGCTTCCAAGCAGCTCTCAAGGAAACTCAGTTTTCACACTCTATGCTTAGTGCCCTTTGAGTCCCTACGACTGAAAGGAAGCTTGGTGAGCATCCCACACAAACGAATGCTCCACATGCGGGTTTCACATGCCACCAACTCCACATTCACAGGCAACTTCAGCGCCACAGCCGTTTTCAGATAGCCCTCAATGCAAAGGCTCTAGACGCAAATATTGGTGTGAGAGCTAATTCAATCAAGGAAACACTGCATGTTGGTGAAGGGCATATTGAAGAAGGATCAGCCGAGTGGTTCTTGTGGGAGAACAACTCCATTTGGATCACTAACTTCACACACCATCAGGCTTCCAAGCAGCTCTCAAGGAAACTCAGTTTTCACACTCTATGCTTAGTGCCCTTTGAGTGCCTAGGACTGAAATGAAGCTTGGTGAGCATCCCACACAAACGAATGCTCCACATGCGGGTTTCACATGCCACCAACTCCACATTCACAGGCAACTTCAGCGCCACAGCCGTTTTCAGATAGCCCTCAATGCAAAGGCTCTAGACGCAAATATTGGGGTGAGAGCTAATTCAACCAAGGAAACACTGCATGTTGGTGAAGGGCATATTGAAGAAGGATCAGCCGAGTGGTTCTTGTGGGAGAACAACTCCATTTGGCTCACTAACTTCACACACCATCAGGCTTCCAAGCAGCTCTCAAGGAAACTCAGTTTTCACACTCTATGCTTAGTGCCCTTTGAGTGCCTAGGACTGAAAGGAAGCTTGGTGAGCATCCCACACAAACGAATGCTCCACATGCGGGTTTCACATGCCACCAACTCCACATTCACAGGCAACTTCAGCGCCACAGCCGTTTTCAGATAGCCCTCAATGCAAAGGCTCTAGACGCAAATATTGGTGTGAGAGCTAATTCAATCAAGGAAACACTGCATGTTGGTGAAGGGCATATTGAAGAAGGATCAGCCGAGTGGTTCTTGTGGGAGAACAACCCCATTTGGCTCACTAACTTCACACACCATCAGGCTTCCAAGCAGCTCTCAAGGAAACTCAGTTTTTACACTCTATGCTTAGTGCCCTTTGAGTCCCTAGGACTGAAAGGAAGCTTGGTGAGGATCCCACACAAACGAATGCTCCACATGCGGGTTTCACATGCCACCAACTCCACATTCATAGGCAACGTCAGCGCCACAGCCGTTTTCAGATAGCCCTCAATGCAAAGGCTCTAGACGCAAATATTGGTGTGAGAGCTAATTCAATCAAGGAAACACTGCATGTTGGTGAAGGGCATATTGAAGAAGGATCAGCCGAGTGGTTCTTGTGGGAGAACAACTCCATTTGGCTCACTAACTTCACACACCATCAGGCTTCCAAGCAGCTCTCAAGGAAACTCAGTTTTCACACTCTATGCTTAGTGCCCTTTGAGAGCATTATCTTGGAATGAACCTGGTAGAGCATCCCACACAAACGAATGCTCCACATGCGGGTTTCACATGCCACCAACTCCACATTCACAGGCAACTTCAACGCCACAGCCGTTTTCAGATAGCCCTCAATGCAAAGGCTCTAGACGCAAATATTGGTGTGAGAGCTAATGCAATCAAGGAAACACTGCATGTTGGTTAAGGGCATATTGAAGAAGGATCAGCCGAGTGGTTCTTGTGGGAGAACAACCCCATTTGGCTCACTAACTTCACACACCATCAGGCTTCCAAGCAGCTCTCAAGGAAACTCAGTTTTTACACTCTATGCTTAGTGCCCTTTGAGTGCCTAGGTCTGAAAAGAAGCTTGGTGAGCATCCCACACAAACGAATGCTCCACATGCGGGTTTCACATGCCACCAACTCCAATTTCACAGGCAACTTCAGCGCCACAGCCGTTTTCAGACAGCCCTCAATGCAAAGGCTCTACACGCAAATATTGGTGTGAGAGCTAATTCAATCAAGGAAACAATGCATGTTGGTGAAGGGCATATTGAAGAAGGATCAGCCGAGTGGTTTTTGTGGGAGAATAACTCCATTTAGCTCACTAACTTCACACACCATCAGGCTTCCAAGCAGCTCTCAAGGAAACTCAGTTTTCACACTCTATGCTTAGTGCCCTTTGATTGCATTATCTAGGAATGAACCTGGTAGAGCATCCCACACAAACGAATGCTCCACATGCGGGTTTCACATGCCACCAACTCCACATTCACAGGCAACTTCAGCGCCACAGCCGTTTTCAGATAGCCCTCAATGCAAAGGCTCTAGACGCAAATATTGGTGTGAGAGCTAATTCAACCAAGGAAACACTGCATGTTGGTGCAGGGCATATTGAAGAAGGATCAGCCGAGTGGTTCTTGTGGGAGAACAACTCCATTTGGCTCACTAACTTCACACACCATCAGGCTTCCAAGCAGCTCTCAAGGAAACTCAGTTTTCACACTCTATGCTTAGTGCCCTTTGAGTGCCTAGGAATGAAAGGAAGCTTGGTGAGCATCCCACACAAACGAATGCTTCACATGCGGGTTTCACATGCCACCAACTCCACATTGACAGGCAACTTCAGCGCCACAGCCGTTTTCAGATAGCCCTCAATGCAAAGGCTCTAGACGCAAATATTGGTGTGAGAGCTAATTCAATCAAGGAAACACTGCATGTTGGTGAAGGGCATATTGAAGAAGGATCAGCCGAGTGGTTCTTGTGGGAGAACAACTCCATTTGGCTCACTAACTTCACACACCATCAGGCTTCCAAGCAGCTCTCAAGGAAACTCAGTTTTCACACTCTATGCTTAGTGCACTTTGAGTGCATTATCTAGGAATGAACCTGGTAGAGCATCCCACACAAACGAATGCTCCACATGCGGGTTTCACATGCCACCAACTCCACATTCACAGGAAACTTCAGCGCCACAGCCGTTTTCAGATAGCCCTCAATGCAAAGGCTCTAGACACAAATATTGGTGTGAGAGCTAATTCATCCAAGGAAACACTGCATGTTGGTGAAGGGCATATTGAAGAAGGATCAGCCGAGTGGTTCTTGTGGGAGAACAACTCCATTTGGCTCACTAACTTCACACACCATCAGGCTTCCAAGCAGCTCTCAAGGAAACTCAGTTTTCACAGTCTATGCTTAGTGCCCTTTGAGTGCATTATCTAGGAATGAACCTGGTAGAGCATCCCACACAAACGAATGCTCCACATGCGGGTTTCACATGCCACCAACTCCACATTCACAGGCAACTTCAGTGCCACAGCTGTTTTCAGATAGCCCTCAATGCAAAGGCTCTAGACGCAAATATTGGTGTGAGAGCTAATTCAATCAAGGAAACACTGCATGTTGGTGAAGGGCATATTGAAGAAGGATCAGCCGAGTGGTTCTTGTGGGAGAACAACTCCATTTGGCTCACTAACTTCACACACCATCAGGCTTCCAAGCAGCTCTCAAGGAAACTCAGTTTTCACACTCTATGCTTAGTGCCCTTTGAGTGCCTAGGAATGAAATGAAGCTTGGTGAGCATCCCACACAAACGAATGCTCCACATGCGGGTTTCACATGCCACCAACTCCACATTCACAGGCAACTTCAGCGCCACAGCCGTTTTCAGATAGCCCTCAATGCAAAGGCTCTAGACGCAAATATTGGTGTGAGAGCTAATTCAATCAAGGAAACACTGCATGTTGGTGAAGGGCATATTGAAGAAGGATCAGCCGAGTGGTTCTTGTGGGAGAACAACTCCATTTGGCTCACTAACTTCACACACCATCAGGCTTCCAAGCAGCTCTCGAGGAAACTCAGTTTTCACACTCTATGCTTAGTGCCCTTTGAGTGCCTAGGACTGAAATGAAGCTTGGTGAGCATCCCACACAAACGAATGCTCCACATGCGGTTTTCACATGCCACCAACTCCACATTCTCAGGCAACTTCAGCGCCACAGCCGTTTTCAGATAGCCCTCAATGCAAAGGCTCTAGACACAAATAGTGTTGTGAGAGCTAATTCAATCAAGGAAACACTGCATGTTGGTGAAGGGCATATTGAAGAAGGATCAGCCGAGTGGTTCTTGTGGGAGAACAACTCCATTTGGCTCACTAACTTCACACACCATCAGGCTTCCAAGCAGCTCTCAAGGAAACTCAGTTTTCACAGTCTATGCTTAGTGCCCTTTGAGTGCATTATCTAGGAATGAACCTGGTAGACCATCCCACACAAACGAATGCTCCACATGCGGGTTTCACATACCACCAACTCCACATTCACAGGCAACTTCAGCGCCACAGCCGTTTTCAGATAGCCCTCAATGCAAAGGCTCTAGACGCAAATATTGGCGTGAGTGCTAATTCAATCAAGGAAACACTGCATGTTGGTGAAGGGCATATTGAAGAAGGATCAGCCGAGTGGTTCTTGTGGGAGAACAACTCCATTTGGCTCACTAACTTCACACACCATCAGGCTTCCAAGCAGCTCTCGAGGAAACTCAGTTTTCACACTCTATGCTTAGTGACCTTTGAGTGCATTATCTAGGAATGAACCTGTTGAGCATCCCACACAAACGAATGCTCCACATGCGGGTTTCACATGCCACCAACTCCACATTCACAGGCAACTTCAGCGCAACAGCCGTTTTCAGATAGCCCTCAATGCAAAGGCTCTAGACGCAAATATTGGTGTGAGAGCTAATTCAATCAAGGAAACACTGCATGTTGGTGAAGGGCATATTGAAGAAGGATCAGCCGAGTGGTTCTTGTGGGAGAACAACTCCATTTGGCTCACTAACTTCACACACCATCAGGCTTCCAAGCAGCTCTCAAGGAAACTCAGTTTTCACAGTCTATGCTTAGTGACCTTTGAGTGCATTATCTAGGAATGAACCTGTTGAGCATCCCACACAAACGAATGCTCCACATGCGGGTTTCACATGCCACCAACTCCACATTCACAGGCAACTTCAGCGCCACAGCCGTTTTCAGATAACCCTCAATGCAAAGGCTCTAGACGCAAATATTGGTGTGAGAGCTAATTCAATCAAGGAAACACTGCATGTTGGTGAAGGGCATATTGAAGAAGGATCAGCCGAGTGGTTCTTGTGGGAGAACAACTCCATTTGGCTCACTAACTTCACACACCATCAGGCTTCCAAGCAGCTCTCAAGGAAACTCAGTTTTCACACTCTATGCTTAGTGCCCTTTGAGTGCCTAGGAATGAAATGAAGCTTGGTGAGCATCCCACACAAACGAATGCTCCACATGCGGGTTTCACATGCCACCAACTCCACATTCACAGGCAACTTCAGCGCCACAGCCGTTTTCAGATAGCCCTCAATGCAAAGGCTCTAGACGCAAATATTGGTGTGAGAGCTAATTCAATCAAGGAAACACTGCATGTTGGTGAAGGGCATATTGAAGAAGGATCAGCCGAGTGGTTCTTGTGGGAGAACAACTCCATTTGGCTCACTAACTTCACACACCATCAGGCTTCCAAGCAGCTCTCAAGGAAACTCAGTTTTCACACTCTATGCTTAGTGCCCTTTGAGTGCCTAGGAATGAAATGAAGCTTGGTGAGCATCCCACACAAACGAATGCTCCACATGCGGGTTTCACATGCCACCAACTCCACATTCACAGGCAACTTCAGCGCCACAGCCGTTTTCAGATAGCCCTCAATGCAAAGGCTCTAGACGCAAATATTGGGGTGAGAGCTAATTCAACCAAGGAAACACTGCATGTTGGTGAAGGGCATATTGAAGAAGGATCAGCCGAGTGGTTCTTGTGGGAGAACAACTCCATTTGGCTCACTAACTTCACACACCATCAGGCTTCCAAGCAGCTCTCAAGGAAACTCAGTTTTTACACTCTATGCTTAGTGCCCTTTGAGTCCCTAGGACTGAAAGGAAGCTTGGTGAGGATCCCACACAAACGAATGCTCCACATGCGGGTTTCACATGCCACCAACTCCACATTCATAGGCAACGTCAGCGCCACAGCCGTTTTCAGATAGCCCTCAATGCAAAGGCTCTAGACGCAAATATTGGTGTGAGAGCTAATTCAATCAAGGAAACACTGCATGTTGGTGAAGGGCATATTGAAGAAGGATCAGCCGAGTGGTTCTTGTGGGAGAACAACTCCATTTGGCTCACTAACTTCACACACCATCAGGCTTCCAAGCAGCTCTCAAGGAAACTCAGTTTTCACACTCTATGCTTAGTGCCCTTTGAGAGCATTATCTTGGAATGAACCTGGTAGAGCATCCCACACAAACGAATGCTCCACATGCGGGTTTCACATGCCACCAACTCCACATTCACAGGCAACTTCAACGCCACAGCCGTTTTCAGATAGCCCTCAATGCAAAGGCTCTAGACGCAAATATTGGTGTGAGAGCTAATGCAATCAAGGAAACACTGCATGTTGGTGAAGGGCATATTGAAGAAGGATCAGCCGAGTGGTTCTTGTGGGAGAACAACTCCATTTGGCTCACTAACTTCACACACCATCAGGCTTCCAAGCAGCTCTCAAGGAAACTCAGTTTTCACACTCTATGCTTAGTGCACTTTGAGTGCATTATCTAGGAATGAACCTGGTAGAGCATCCCACACAAACGAATGCTCCACATGCGGGTTTCACATGCCACCAACTCCACATTCACAGGCAACTTCAGCGCCACAGCCGTTTTCAGATAGCCCTCAATGCAAAGGCTCTAGACGCAAATATTGGTGTGAGAGCTAATTCAATCAAGGAAACACTCCATGTTGGTGAAGGGCATATTGAAGAAGGATCAGCCTAGTGGTTCTTGTGGGAGAACAACTCCATTTGGCTCACTAACTTCACACACCATCAGGCTTCCAAGCAGCTCTCGAGGAAACTCAGTTTTCACACTCTATGCTTAGTGCCCTTTGAGTGCCTAGGACTGAAATGAAGCTTGGTGAGCATCCCACACAAACGAATGCTCCACATGCGGGTTTCACATGCCACCAACTCCACATTCTCAGGCAACTTCAGCGCCACAGCCGTTTTCAGATAGCCCTCAATGCAAAGGCTCTAGACACAAATAGTGTTGTGAGAGCTAATTCAATCAAGGAAACACTGCATGTTGGTGAAGGGCATATTGAAGAAGGATCAGCCGAGTGGTTCTTGTGGGAGAACAACTCCATTTGGCTCACTAACTTCACACACCATCAGGCTTCCAAGCAGCTCTCAAGGAAACTCAGTTTTCACACTCTATGCTTAGTGACCTTTGAGTGCATTATCTAGGAATGAACCTGGTAGACCATCCCACACAAACGAATGCTCCACATGCGGGTTTCACATACCACCAACTCCACATTCACAGGCAACTTCAGCGCCACAGCCGTTTTCAGATAGCCCTCAATGCAAAGGCTCTAGACGCAAATATTGGCGTGAGTGCTAATTCAATCAAGGAAACACTGCATGTTGGTGAAGGGCATATTGAAGAAGGATCAGCCGAGTGGTTCTTGTGGGAGAACAACTCCATTTGGCTCACTAACTTCACACACCATCAGGCTTCCAAGCAGCTCTCGAGGAAACTCAGTTTTCACACTCTATGCTTAGTGACCTTTGAGTGCATTATCTAGGAATGAACCTGTTGAGCATCCCACACAAACGAATGCTCCACATGCGGGTTTCACATGCCACCAACTCCACATTCACAGGCAACTTCAGCGCAACAGCCGTTTTCAGATAGCCCTCAATGCAAAGGCTCTAGACGCAAATATTGGTGTGAGAGCTAATTCAATCAAGGAAACACTGCATGTTGGTGAAGGGCATATTGAAGAAGGATCAGCCGAGTGGTTCTTGTGGGAGAACAACTCCATTTGGCTCACTAACTTCACACACCATCAGGCTTCCAAGCAGCTCTCAAGGAAACTCAGTTTTCACAGTCTATGCTTAGTGACCTTTGAGTGCATTATCTAGGAATGAACCTGTTGAGCATCCCACACAAACGAATGCTCCACATGCGGGTTTCACATGCCACCAACTCCACATTCACAGGCAACTTCAGCGCCACAGCCGTTTTCAGATAACCCTCAATGCAAAGGCTCTAGACGCAAATATTGGTGTGAGAGCTAATTCAATCAAGGAAACACTGCATGTTGGTGAAGGGCATATTGAAGAAGGATCAGCCGAGTGGTTCTTGTGGGAGAACAACTCCATTTGGCTCACTAACTTCACACACCATCAGGCTTCCAAGCAGCTCTCAAGGAAACTCAGTTTTCACACTCTATGCTTAGTGCCCTTTGAGTGCCTAGGAATGAAATGAAGCTTGGTGAGCATCCCACACAAACGAATGCTCCACATGCGGGTTTCACATGCCACCAACTCCACATTCACAGGCAACTTCAGCGCCACAGCCGTTTTCAGATAGCCCTCAATGCAAAGGCTCTAGACGCAAATATTGGTGTGAGAGCTAATTCAATCAAGGAAACACTGCATGTTGGTGAAGGGCATATTGAAGAAGGATCAGCCGAGTGGTTCTTGTGGGAGAACAACTCCATTTGGCTCACTAACTTCACACACCATCAGGCTTCCAAGCAGCTCTCAAGGAAACTCAGTTTTCACACTCTATGCTTAGTGCCCTTTGAGTGCCTAGGAATGAAATGAAGCTTGGTGAGCATCCCACACAAACGAATGCTCCACATGCGGGTTTCACATGCCACCAACTCCACATTCACAGGCAACTTCAGCGCCACAGCCGTTTTCAGATAGCCCTCAATGCAAAGGCTCTAGACGCAAATATTGGGGTGAGAGCTAATTCAACCAAGGAAACACTGCATGTTGGTGAAGGGCATATTGAAGAAGGATCAGCCGAGTGGTTCTTGTGGGAGAACAACTCCATTTGGCTCACTAACTTCACACACCATCAGGCTTCCAAGCAGCTCTCAAGGAAACTCAGTTTTTACACTCTATGCTTAGTGCCCTTTGAGTCCCTAGGACTGAAAGGAAGCTTGGTGAGGATCCCACACAAACGAATGCTCCACATGCGGGTTTCACATGCCACCAACTCCACATTCATAGGCAACGTCAGCGCCACAGCCGTTTTCAGATAGCCCTCAATGCAAAGGCTCTAGACGCAAATATTGGTGTGAGAGCTAATTCAATCAAGGAAACACTGCATGTTGGTGAAGGGCATATTGAAGAAGGATCAGCCGAGTGGTTCTTGTGGGAGAACAACTCCATTTGGCTCACTAACTTCACACACCATCAGGCTTCCAAGCAGCTCTCAAGGAAACTCAGTTTTCACACTCTATGCTTAGTGCCCTTTGAGAGCATTATCTTGGAATGAACCTGGTAGAGCATCCCACACAAACGAATGCTCCACATGCGGGTTTCACATGCCACCAACTCCACATTCACAGGCAACTTCAACGCCACAGCCGTTTTCAGATAGCCCTCAATGCAAAGGCTCTAGACGCAAATATTGGTGTGAGAGCTAATGCAATCAAGGAAACACTGCATGTTGGTGAAGGGCATATTGAAGAAGGATCAGCCGAGTGGTTCTTGTGGGAGAACAACCCCATTTGGCTCACTAACTTCACACACCATCAGGCTTCCAAGCAGCTCTCAAGGAAACTCAGTTTTCACACTCTATGCTTAGTGCCCTTTGAGAGCATTATCTTGGAATGAACCTGGTAGAGCATCCCACACAAACGAATGCTCCACATGCGGGTTTCACATGCCACCAACTCCACATTCACAGGCAACTTCAGCGCCACAGCCGTTTTCAGATAGCCCTCAATGCAAAGGCTCTAGACGCAAATATTGGTGTGAGAGCTAATTCAATCAAGGAAACACTCCATGTTGGTGAAGGGCATATTGAAGAAGGATCAGCCTAGTGGTTCTTGTGGGAGAACAACTCCATTTGGCTCACTAACTTCACACACCATCAGGCTTCCAAGCAGCTCTCGAGGAAACTCAGTTTTCACACTCTATGCTTAGTGCCCTTTGAGTGCCTAGGACTGAAATGAAGCTTGGTGAGCATCCCACACAAACGAATGCTCCACATGCGGGTTTCACATGCCACCAACTCCACATTCTCAGGCAACTTCAGCGCCACAGCCGTTTTCAGATAGCCCTCAATGCAAAGGCTCTAGACACAAATAGTGGTGTGAGAGCTAATTCAATCAAGGAAACACTGCATGTTGGTGAAGGGCATATTGAAGAAGGATCAGCCGAGTGGTTCTTGTGGGAGAACAACTCCATTTGGCTCACTAACTTCACACACCATCAGGCTTCCAAGCAGCTCTCAAGGAAACTCAGTTTTCACACTCTATGCTTAGTGCCCTTTGAGTGCATTATCTAGGAATGAACCTGGTAGACCATCCCACACAAACGAATGCTCCATATGCGGGTTTCACATACCACCAACTCCACATTCACAGGCAACTTCAGCGCCACAGCCGTTTTCAGATAGCCCTCAATGCAAAGGCTCTAGACGCAAATATTGGCGTGAGTGCTAATTCAATCAAGGAAACACTGCATGTTGGTGAAGGGCATATTGAAGAAGGATCAGCCGAGTGGTTCTTGTGGGAGAACAACTCCATTTGGCTCACTAACTTCACACACCATCAGGCTTCCAAGCAGCTCTCGAGGAAACTCAGTTTTCACAGTCTATGCTTAGTGACCTTTGAGTGCATTATCTAGGAATGAACCTGTTGAGCATCCCACACAAACGAATGCTCCACATGCGGGTTTCACATGCCACCAACTCCACATTCACAGGCAACTTCAGCGCCACAGCCGTTTTCAGATAGCCCTCAATGCAAAGGCTCTAGACGCAAATATTGGTGTGAGAGCTAATTCAATCAAGGAAACACTGCATGTTGGTGAAGGGCATATTGAAGAAGGATCAGCCGAGTGGTTCTTGTGGGAGAACAACTCCATTTGGCTCACTAACTTCACACACCATCAGGCTTCCAAGCAGCTCTCAAGGAAACTCAGTTTTCACAGTCTATGCTTAGTGACCTTTGAGTGCATTATCTAGGAATGAACCTGTTGAGCATCCCACACAAACGAATGCTCCACATGCGGGTTTCACATGCCACCAACTCCACATTCACAGGCAACTTCAGCGCCACAGCCGTTTTCAGATAACCCTCAATGCAAAGGCTCTAGACGCAAATATTGGTGTGAGAGCTAATTCAATCAAGGAAACACTGCATGTTGGTGAAGGGCATATTGAAGAAGGATCAGCCGAGTGGTTCTTGTGGGAGAACAACTCCATTTGGCTCACTAACTTCACACACCATCAGGCTTCCAAGCAGCTCTCAAGGAAACTCAGTTTTCACACTCTATGCTTAGTGCCCTTTCAGTGCCTAGGACTGAAAGGAAGCTTGGTGAGCATCCCACACAAACGAATGCTCCACATGCGGGTTTCACATGCCACCAACTCCACATTCACAGGCAACTTCAGCGACACAGCCGTTTTCAGATAGCCCTCAATGCAAAGGCTCTAGACGCAAATATTGGTGTGAGAGCTAATTCAATCAAGGAAACACTGCATGTTGGTGAAGGGCATATTGAAGAAGGATCAGCCGAGTGGTTCTTGTGGGAGAACAACTCCATTTGGATCACTAACTTCACACACCATCAGGCTTCCAAGCAGCTCTCAAGGAAACTCAGTTTTCACACTCTATGCTTAGTGCCCTTTGAGTGCCTAGGACTGAAATGAAGCTTGGTGAGCATCCCACACAAACGAATGCTCCACATGCGGGTTTCACATGCCACCAACTCCACATTCACAGGCAACTTCAGCGCCACAGCCGTTTTCAGATAGCCCTCAATGCAAAGGCTCTAGACGCAAATATTGGGGTGAGAGCTAATTCAACCAAGGAAACACTGCATGTTGGTGAAGGGCATATTGAAGAAGGATCAGCCGAGTGGTTCTTGTGGGAGAACAACTCCATTTGGCTCACTAACTTCACACACCATCAGGCTTCCAAGCAGCTCTCAAGGAAACTCAGTTTTCACACTCTATGCTTAGTGCCCTTTGAGTGCCTAGGACTGAAAGGAAGCTTGGTGAGCATCCCACACAAACGAATGCTCCACATGCGGGTTTCACATGCCACCAACTCCACATTCACAGGCAACTTCAGCGCCACAGCCGTTTTCAGATAGCCCTCAATGCAAAGGCTCTAGACGCAAATATTGGTGTGAGAGCTAATTCAATCAAGGAAACACTGCATGTTGGTGAAGGGCATATTGAAGAAGGATCAGCCGAGTGGTTCTTGTGGGAGAACAACCCCATTTGGCTCACTAACTTCACACACCATCAGGCTTCCAAGCAGCTCTCAAGGAAACTCAGTTTTTACACTCTATGCTTAGTGCCCTTTGAGTCCCTAGGACTGAAAGGAAGCTTGGTGAGGATCCCACACAAACGAATGCTCCACATGCGGGTTTCACATGCCACCAACTCCACATTCATAGGCAACGTCAGCGCCACAGCCGTTTTCAGATAGCCCTCAATGCAAAGGCTCTAGACGCAAATATTGGTGTGAGAGCTAATTCAATCAAGGAAACACTGCATGTTGGTGAAGGGCATATTGAAGAAGGATCAGCCGAGTGGTTCTTGTGGGAGAACAACTCCATTTGGCTCACTAACTTCACACACCATCAGGCTTCCAAGCAGCTCTCAAGGAAACTCAGTTTTTACACTCTATGCTTAGTGCCCTTTGAGTGCCTAGGTCTGAAAAGAAGCTTGGTGAGCATCCCACACAAACGAATGCTCCACATGCGGGTTTCACATGCCACCAACTCCAATTTCACAGGCAACTTCAGCGCCACAGCCGTTTTCAGACAGCCCTCAATGCAAAGGCTCTACACGCAAATATTGGTGTGAGAGCTAATTCAATCAAGGAAACACTACATGTTGGTGAAGGGCATATTGAAGAAGGATCAGCCGAGTGGTTTTTGTGGGAGAATAACTCCATTTAGCTCACTAACTTCACACACCATCAGGCTTCCAAGCAGCTCTCAAGGAAACTCAGTTTTCACACTCTATGCTTAGTGCCCTTTGATTGCATTATCTAGGAATGAACCTGGTAGAGCATCCCACACAAACGAATGCTCCACATGCGGGTTTCACATGCCACCAACTCCACATTCACAGGCAACTTCAACGCCACAGCCGTTTTCAGATAGCCCTCAATGCAAAGGCTCTAGACGCAAATATTGGTGTGAGAGCTAATGCAATCAAGGAAACACTGCATGTTGGTTAAGGGCATATTGAAGAAGGATCAGCCGAATGGATCTTGTAGGAGAACAACTCCATTTGGCTCACTAACTTCACACACCATCAGGCTTCCAAGCAGCTCTCAAGGAAACTCAGTTTTCACACTCTATGCTTAGTGCCCTTTGAGTGCCTAGGACTGAAATGAAGCTTGGTGAGCATCCCACACAAACGAATGCTCCACATGCGGTTTTCACATGCCACCAACTCCACATTCACAGGCAACTTCAGCGCCACAGCTGTTTTCAGATAGCCCTCAATGCAAAGGCTCTAGACGCAAATATTGGTGTGAGAGCTAATTCAATCAAGGAAACACTGCATGTTGGTGAAGGGCATATTGAAGAAGGATCAGCCGAGTGGTTCTTGTGGGAGAACAACCCCATTTGGCTCACTAACTTCACACACCATCAGGCTTCCAAGCAGCTCTCAAGGAAACTCAGTTTTTACACTCTATGCTTAGTGCCCTTTGAGTCCCTAGGACTGAAAGGAAGCTTGGTGAGGATCCCACACAAACGAATGCTCCACATGCGGGTTTCACATGCCACCAACTCCACATTCATAGGCAACTTCAGCGCCACAGCCGTTTTCAGATAGCCCTCAATGCAAAGGCTCTAGACGCAAATATTGGTGTGAGAGCTAATTCAATCAAGGAAACACTGCATGTTGGTGAAGGGCATATTGAAGAAGGATCAGCCGAGTGGTTCTTGTGGGAGAACAACCCCATTTGGCTCACTAACTTCACACACCATCAGGCTTCCAAGCAGCTCTCAAGGAAACTCAGTTTTCACACTCTATGCTTAGTGCCCTTTGAGAGCATTATCTTGGAATGAACCTGGTAGAGCATCCCACACAAACGAATGCTCCACATGCGGGTTTCACATGCCACCAACTCCACATTCACAGGCAACTTCAACGCCACAGCCGTTTTCAGATAGCCCTCAATGCAAAGGCTCTAGACGCAAATATTGGTGTGAGAGCTAATGCAATCAAGGAAACACTGCATGTTGGTTAAGGGCATATTGAAGAAGGATCAGCCGAGTGGTTCTTGTGGGAGAACAACCCCATTTGGCTCACTAACTTCACACACCATCAGGCTTCCAAGCAGCTCTCAAGGAAACTCAGTTTTTACACTCTATGCTTAGTGCCCTTTGAGTGTCTAGGTCTGAAAAGAAGCTTGGTGAGCATCCCACACAAACGAATGCTCCACATGCGGGTTTCACATGCCACCAACTCCAATTTCACAGGCAACTTCAGCGCCACAGCCGTTTTCAGACAGCCCTCAATGCAAAGGCTCTACACGCAAATATTGGTGTGAGAGCTAATTCAATCAAGGAAACACTACATGTTGGTGAAGGGCATATTGAAGAAGGATCAGCCGAGTGGTTTTTGTGGGAGAATAACTCCATTTAGCTCACTAACTTCACACACCATCAGGCTTCCAAGCAGCTCTCAAGGAAACTCAGTTTTCACACTCTATGCTTAGTGCCCTTTGATTGCATTATCTAGGAATGAACCTGGTAGAGCATCCCACACAAACGAATGCTCCACATGCGGGTTTCACATGCCACCAACTTCACATTCACAGGCAACTTCAACGCCACAGCCGTTTTCAGATAGCCCTCAATGCAAAGGCTCTAGACGCAAATATTGGTGTGAGAGCTAATGCAATCAAGGAAACACTGCATGTTGGTTAAGGGCATATTGAAGAAGGATCAGCCGAATGGATCTTGTAGGAGAACAACTTCATTTGGCTCACTAACTTCACACACCATCCGGCTTCCAAGCAGCTCTCAAGGAAACTCAGTTTTCACACTCTATGCTTAGTGCCCTTTGAGAGCATTATCTTGGAATGAACCGGGTAGAGCATCCCACACAAACGAATCCTCCACATGCGGGTTTCACATGCCACCAACTCCACATTCACAGGCAACTTCAGCGCCACAGCCGTTTTCAGATAGCCCTCAATGCAAAGGCTCTGGACGCAAATATTGGTGTGAGAGCTAATTCAATCAAGGAAACAATGCATGTTGGTTAAGGGCATATTGAAGAAGGATCAGCCGAGTGGTTCTTGTGGGAGAACAACCCCATTTGGCTCACTAACTTCACACACCATCAGGCTTCCAAGCAGCTCTCAAGGAAACTCAGTTTTTACACTCTATGCTTAGTGCCCTTTGAGTGCCTAGGACTGAAAGGAAGCTTGGTTAGCATCCCACACAAACGAATGCTCCACATGCGGGTTTCACATGCCACCAACTCCACATTCACAGGCAACTTCAGCGCCACAGCCGTTTTCAGATAGCCCTCAATGCAAAGGCTCTAGACGCAAATATTGGTGTGAGAGCTAATTCAATCAAGGAAACACTGCATGTTGGTGAAGGGCATATTGAAGAAGGATCAGCCGAGTGGTTCTTGTGGGAGAACAACTCCATTTAGCTCACTAACTTCACACACCATCAGGCTTCCAAGCAGCTCTCAAGGAAACTCAGTTTTCACACTCTATGCTTAGTGCCCTTTGAGTGCATTATCTAGGAATGAACCTGATAGAGCATCCCACACAAACGAATGCTCCACATGCGGGTTTCACATGCCACAAACTCCACATTCACAGGCAACTTCAGCGCCACAGCCGTTTTCAGACAGCCCTCAATGCAAAGGCTCTACACGCAAATATTGGAGTGAGAGCTAATTCAATCAAGGAAACACTGCATGTTGGTTAAGGGCATATTGAAGAAGGATCAGCCGAGTGGTTCTTGTGGGAGAACAAACCCATTTGGCTCACTAACTTCACACACCATCAGGCTTCCAAGCAGCTCTCAAGGAAACTCAGTTTTCACACTCTATGCTTAGTGCCCTTTGATTGCCTAGGCCTGAAAGGAAGCTTGGTGAGCATCTCACACAAACGAATGCTCCACATGCGGGTTTCACATGCCACCAACTCCACATTCACAGGCAACTTCAACGCCACAGCCGTTTTCAGATAGCCCTCAATGCAAAGGCTCTAGACGCAAATATTGGTGTGAGAGCTAATTCAATCAAGGAAACACTGCATGTTGGTGAAGGGCATATTGAAGAAGGATCAGCCGAGTGGTTCTTGTGGGAGAACAACTCCATTTAGCTCACTAACTTCACACACCATCAGGCTTCCAAGCAGCTCTCAAGGAAACTCAGTTTTCACTCTCTATGCTTAGTGCCCTTTGAGTGCATTATCTAGGAATGAACCTGGTAGAGCATCCCACACAAACGAATGCTCCACATGCGGGTTTCACATGCCACCAACTCCACATTCACAGGCAACTTCAGCGCCACAGCCGTTTTCAGATAGCCCTCAATGCAAAGGCTCTAGACGCAAATATTGGTGTGAGAGCTAATTCAATCAAGGAAACACTGCATGTTGGTGAAGGGCATATTGAAGAAGGATCAGCCGACTGGTTCTTGTAGGAGAACAACCCCATTTGGCTCACTAACTTCACACACCATCAGGCTTCCAAGCAGCTCTCAAGGAAACTCAGTTTTCACACTCTATGCTTAGTGCCCTTTGAGAGCATTATCTTGGAATGATCCTGGTAGAGCATCCCACACAAACGAATGCTCTACATGCGGGTTTCACATGCCACTAACTCCACATTCACAGGCAACTTCAGCGCCACAGCCGTTTTCAGATAGCCCTCAATGCAAAGGCTCTAGACGCAAATATTGGTGTGAGAGCTAATTCAATCAAGGAAACACTGCATGTTGGTGAAGGGCATATTGAAGAAGGATCAGCCGAGTGGTTCTTGTGGGAGAACAACCCCATTTGGCTCACTAACTTCACACACCATCAGGCTTCCAAGCAGCTCTCAAGGAAACTCAGTTTTCACACTCTATGCTTAGTGCCCTTTGATTGCCTAGGACTGAAATGAAGCTTGGTGAGCATCCCACACAAACGAATGCTCCACATGCGGGTTTCACATGCCACCAACTCCACATTCACAGGCAACTTCAGCGCCACAGCCGTTTTCAGATAGCCCTCAATGCAAAGGCTCTAGACGCAAATATTGGTGTGAGAGCTAATTCAATCAAGGAAACACTGCATGTTGGTGAAGGGCATATTGAAGAAGGATCAGCCAAGTGGTTCTTGTGGGAGAACAACTCCATTTGGCTCACTAACTTCACACACCATCAGGCTTCCAAGCAGCTCTCAAGGAAACTCAGTTTTCACTCTCTATGCTTAGTGCCCTTTGAGTGCATTATCTAGGAATGAACCTGGTAGAGCATCCCACACAAACGAATGCTCCACATGCGGGTTTCACATGCCACCCACTCCACATTCACAGGAAACTTCAGCGCCACAGCCGTTTTCAGATAGCCCTCAATGCAAAGGCTCTAGACACAAATATTGGTGTGAGAGCTAATTCAATCAAGGAAACACTGCATGTTGGTGAAGGGCATATTGAAGAAGGATCAGCCGAGTGGTTCTTGTAGGAGAACAACTTCATTTGGCTCACTAACTTCACACACCATCAGGCTTCCAAGCAGCTCTCAAGGAAACTCAGTTTTCACAGTCTATGCTTAGTGCCCTTTGAGTGCCTAGGACTGAAATGAAGCTTGGTGAGCTTCCCACACAAACGAATGCTCCACATGCGGGTTTCACATGCCACCAACTCCACATTCACAGGCAACTTCAGCGCCACAGCCGTTTTCAGATAGCCCTCAATGCAAAGGCTCTAGACGCAAATATTGGTGTGAGAGCTAATTCAATCAAGGAAACACTGCATGTTGTTGAAGGGCATATTGAAGAAGGATCAGCCGAGTGGTTCTTGTGGGAGAACAACTTCATTTGGCTCACTAGCTTCACACACCATCAGGCTTCCAAGCAGCTCTCAAGGAAACTCAGTTTTCACACTCTATCCTTAGTGCCCTTTGAGTGAATAGGACTGAAAGGAAGCTTGGTGAGCATCTCACACAAACGAATGCTCCACATGCGGCTTTCACATGCCACCAACTCCACATTCACAGGCAACTTCAGCGCCACAGCCGTTTTCAGATAGCCCTCAATGCAAAGGCTCTAGACGCAAATATTGGTGTGAGAGCTAATTCAATCAAGGAAACACTGCATGTTGGTGAAGGGCATATTGAAGAAGGATCAGCCGAGTGGTTCTTGTGGGAGAACAACTTCATTTAGCTCACTAACTTCACACACCATCAGGCTTCCAAGCAGCTCTCAAGGAAACTCAGTTTTCACTCTCTATGCTTAGTGCCCTTAGAGTGCATTATCTAGGAATGAACCTGGTATAGCATCCCACACAAACGAATGCTCCACATGCGGGTTTCACATGCCACCAACTCCACATTCACAGGCAACTTCAACGCCACAGCCGTTTTCAGATAGCCCTCAATGCAAAGGCTCTAAACGCAAATATTGGTGTGAGAGCTAATTCAATCAAGGAAACACTGCATGTTGGTGAAGGGCATATTGAAGAAGGATCAGCCGAGTGGTTCTTGTGGGAGAACAACTCCATTTAGCTCACTAACTTCACACACCATCAGGCTTCCAAGCAGCTCTCAAGGAAACTCAGTTTTCACACTCTATGCTTAGTGCCCTTTGAGAGCATTATCTTGGAATGAACCTGGTATAGCATCCCACACAAACGAATGCTCCACATGCGGGTTTCACATGCCACCAACTCCACATTCACAGGCAACTTCAGCGCCACAGCCGTTTTCAGATAGCCCTCAATGCAAAGGCTCTAGACGCAAATATTGGTGTGAGAACTAATTCAATCAAGGAAACACTGCATGTTGGTGAAGGGCATATTGAAGAAGGATCAGCCGAGTGGTTCTTGTGGGAGAATAACTCCATTTGGCTCACTAACTTCACACACCACCAGGCTTCTAAGTAGCTCTCAAGGAAACTCAGTTTTCACACTCTATGCTTAGTGCTCTTTGAGTGCCTAGGACTGAAATGAAGCTTGGTGAGCATCCCACACAAACGAATGCTCCACATGCGGGTTTCACATGCCACCAACTCCACATTCACAGGCAACTTCAGCGCCACAGCCGTTTTCAGATAGCCCTCAATGCGAAGGCTCTAGACGCAAATATTGGTGTGAGAGTGAATTCAATCAAGGAAACACTGCATGTTGGTGAAGGGCATATTGAAGAAGGATCAGCCGAGTGGTTCTTGTGGGAGAACAACTCCATTTGGCTCACTAACGTTACACACCATCAGGCTTCCATTCAGCTCTCAAGGAAACTCAGTTTTCACTCTCTATGCTTAGTGCCATTTGAGTGCCTTATCTAGGAATGAACCTGGTAGAGCATCCCACACAAACGAATGCTCCACATGCGGTTTTCACATGCCACCAACTCCACATTCACAGGCAACTTCAGCGCCACAGCCGTTTTCAGATAGAGCTCAATGCAAAGGCTCTAGACGCAAATATTGGTGTGAGAGCTAATTCAATCAAGGAAACACTGCATGTTGGTGAAGGGCATATTGAAGAAGGATCAGCCGAGTGGTTCTTGTGGGAGAACAAACCCATTTGGCTCACTAACTTCACACACCATCAGGCTTCCAAGCAGCTCTCAAGGAAACTCAGTTTTCACACTCTATGCTTAGTGCCCTTTGAGTGCCTAGGACTGAAAGGAAGCTTGGTGAGCATCTCACACAAACGAATGCTCCACATGCGGGTTTCACATGCCACCAACTCCACATTCACAGGCAACTTCAGCGCCACAGCCGTTTTCAGATAGCCCTCAATGCAAAGGCTCTAGACGCAAATATTGGTGTGAGAGCTAATTCAATCAAGGAAACACTGCATGTTGTTGAAGGGCATATTGAAGAAGGATCAGCCGAGTGGTTCTTGTGGGAGAACAACTACATTTAGCTCACTAACTTCACACACCATCAGGCTTCCAAGCAGCTCTCAAGGAAACTCAGTTTTCACTCTCTATGCTTAGTGCCCTTTGAGTGCATTATCTAGGAATGAACCTGGTAGAGCATCCCACACAAACGAATGCTCCACATGCGGGTTTCACATGCCACCAACTCCACATTCACAGGCAACTTCAGCGCCACAGCCGTTTTCAGATAGCCCTCAATGCAAAGGCTCTAGACGCAAATATTGGCGTGAGAGCTAATTCAATCAAGGAAACACTGCATGTTGGTGAAGGGCATATTGAAGAAGGATCAGCCGAGTGGTTCTTGTAGGAGAACAACTTCATTTGGCTCACTAACTTCACACACCATCAGGCTTCCAAGCAGCTCTCAAGGAAACTCAGTTTTCACACTCTATGCTTAGTGCCCTTTGAGAGCATTATCTTGGAATGAACCTGGTAGAGCATCCAAAACAAACGAATGCTCTACATGCGGGTTTCACATGCCACCAACTCCACATTCACAGGCAACTTCAGCGCCACAGCCGTTTTCAGATAGCCCTCAATGCAAAGGCTCTAGACGCAAATATTGGTGTGAGAGCTAATTCAATCAAGGAAACACTGCATGTTGGTGAAGGGCATATTGAAGAAGGATCAGCCTAGTGGTTCTTGTGGGAGAACAACCCCATTTGGCTCACTAACTTCACACACCATCAGGCTTCCAAGCAGGTCTCAAGGAAACTCAGTTTTCACACTCTATGCTTAGTGCCCATTGAGTGCTTTATCTAGGAATGAACCTGGTAGAGCATCCCACACAAACGAATGCTTCACATGCGGGTTTCACATGCCACCAACTCCACATTCACAGGCAACTTCAGCGCCACAGCCGGTTTCAGATAGCCCTCAATGCAAAGGCTCTAGGCGCAAATATTGGTGTGAGAGCTAATTCAATCAAGGAAACACTGCATGTTGGTGAAGGGCATATTGAAGAAGGATCAGCCGAGTGGTTCTTGTGGGAGAATAACTCCATTTGGCTCACTAACTTCACACACCATCAGGCTTCCAAGTAGCTCTCAAGGAAACTCAGTTTTCACACTCCATGCTTAGTGCTCTTTGAGTGCCTAGGACTGAAAGGAAGCTTGGTGAGCATCCCACACAAACGAATGCTCCACATGCGGGTTTCACATGCCACCAACTCCACATTCACAGGCAACTTCAGCGCCACAGCCGTTTTCAGATAGCCCTCAATGCAAAGGTTGTAGACGCAAATATTGTTGTGAGAGCTAATTCAATCAAGGAAACACTGCATGTTGGTGAAGGACATATTGAAGAAGGATCAGCCGAGTGGTTCTTGTGGGAGAACAACTCCATTTGGCTCACTAACTTCACACACCATCAGGCTTCCAAGCAGCTCTCAAGGAAACTCAGTTTTAACACTCCAGGCTTAGTGCCCTTTGAGTGCATTATCAAGGAATGAACCTGCTAGAGCACCCCACACAAATGAATGCTCCACATGCGGGTTTCACATGCCACCAACTCCACATTCACAGGCAACTTCAGCGCCACAGCCGTTTTCAGATAGCCCTCAATGCAAAGGCTCTAGACACAAATAGTGGTGTGAGAGCTAATTCAATCAAGGAAACACTGCATGTTGGTGAAGGGCATATTGAAGAAGGATCAGCCGAGTGGTTCTTGTGGGAGAACAACTCCATTTGGCTCACTAACTTCACACACCATCAGGCTTCCAAGCAGCTCTCAAGGAAACTCAGTTTTCACACTCTATGCTTAGTGCCCTTTGATTGCCTAGGCCTGAAAGGAAGCTTGGTGAGCATCTCACACAAACGAATGCTCCACATGCGGGTTTCACATGCCACCAACTCCACATTCACAGGCAACTTCAACGCCACAGCCGTTTTAAGATAGCCCTCAATGCAAAGGCTCTAGACGCAAATATTGGTGTGAGAGCTAATTCAATCAAGGAAACACTGCATGTTGGTGAAGGGCATATTGAAGAAGGATCAGCCGAGTGGTTCTTGTGGGAGAACAACTCCATTTAGCTCACTAACTTCACACACCATCAGGCTTCCAAGCAGCTCTCAAGGAAACTCAGTTTTCACTCTCTATGCTTAGTGCCCTTTGAGTGCATTATCTAGGAATGAACCTGGTAGAGCATCCCACACAAACGAATGCTCCACATGCGGGTTTCACATGCCACCAACTCCACATTCACAGGCAACTTCAGCGCCACAGCCGTTTTCAGATAGCCCTCAATGCAAAGGCTCTAGACGCAAATATTGGTGTGAGAGCTAATTCAATCAAGGAAACACTGCATGTTGGTGAAGGGCATATTGAAGAAGGATCAGCCGACTGGTTCTTGTAGGAGAACAACCCCATTTGGCTCACTAACTTCACACACCATCAGGCTTCCAAGCAGCTCTCAAGGAAACTCAGTTTTCACACTCTATGCTTAGTGCCCTTTGAGAGCATTATCTTGGAATGATCCTGGTAGAGCATCCCACACAAACGAATGCTCTACATGCGGGTTTCACATGCCACTAACTCCACATTCACAGGCAACTTCAGCGCCACAGCCGTTTTCAGATAGCCCTCAATGCAAAGGCTCTAGACGCAAATACTGGTGTGAGAGCTAATTCAATCAAGGAAACACTGCATGTTGGTGAAGGGCATATTGAAGAAGGATCAGCCGAGTGGTTCTTGTGGGAGAACAACCCCATTTGGCTCACTAACTTCACACACCATCAGGCTTCCAAGCAGCTCTCAAGGAAACTCAGTTTTCACACTCTATGCTTAGTGCCCTTTGATTGCCTAGGACTGAAATGAAGCTTGGTGAGCATCCCACACAAACGAATGCTCCACATGCGGGTTTCACATGCCACCAACTCCACATTCACAGGCAACTTCAGCGCCACAGCCGTTTTCAGATAGCCCTCAATGCAAAGGCTCTAGACGCAAATATTGGTGTGAGAGCTAATTCAATCAAGGAAACACTGCATGTTGTTGAAGGGCATATTGAAGAAGGATCAGCCAAGTGGTTCTTGTGGGAGAACAACTCCATTTGGCTCACTAACTTCACACACCATCAGGCTTCCAAGCAGCTCTCAAGGAAACTCAGTTTTCACTCTCTATGCTTAGTGCCCTTAGAGTGCATTATCTAGGAATGAACCTGGTAGAGCATCCCACACAAACGAATGCTCCACATGCGGGTTTCACATGCCACCCACTCCACATTCACAGGCAACTTCAGCGCCACAGCCGTTTTCAGATAGCCCTCAATGCAAAGGCTCTAGACACAAATAGTGGTGTGAGAGCTAATTCAATCAAGGAAACACTGCATGTTGGTGAAGGGCATATTGAAGAAGGATCAGCCGAGTGGTTCTTGTGGGAGAACAACTCCATTTGGCTCACTAACTTCACACACCATCAGGCTTCCAAGCAGCTCTCAAGGAAACTCAGTTTTCACACTCTATGCTTAGTGCCCTTTGATTGCCTAGGCCTGAAAGGAAGCTTGGTGAGCATCTCACACAAACGAATGCTCCACATGCGGGTTTCACATGCCACCAACTCCACATTCACAGGCAACTTCAACGCCACAGCCGTTTTCAGATAGCCCTCAATGCAAAGGCTCTAGACGCAAATATTGGTGTGAGAGCTAATTCAATCAAGGAAACACTGCATGTTGGTGAAGGGCATATTGAAGAAGGATCAGCCGAGTGGTTCTTGTGGGAGAACAACTCCATTTAGCTCACTAACTTCACACACCATCAGGCTTCCAAGCAGCTCTCAAGGAAACTCAGTTTTCACTCTCTATGCTTAGTGCCCTTTGAGTGCATTATCTAGGAATGAACCTGGTAGAGCATCCCACACAAACGAATGCTCCACATGCGGGTTTCACATGCCACCAACTCCACATTCACAGGCAACTTCAGCGCCACAGCCGTTTTCAGATAGCCCTCAATGCAAAGGCTCTAGACGCAAATATTGGTGTGAGAGCTAATTCAATCAAGGAAACACTGCATGTTGGTGAAGGGCATATTGAAGAAGGATCAGCCGACTGGTTCTTGTAGGAGAACAACCCCATTTGGCTCACTAACTTCACACACCATCAGGCTTCCAAGCAGCTCTCAAGGAAACTCAGTTTTCACACTCTATGCTTAGTGCCCTTTGAGAGCATTATCTTGGAATGATCCTGGTAGAGCATCCCACACAAACGAATGCTCTACATGCGGGTTTCACATGCCACTAACTCCACATTCACAGGCAACTTCAGCGCCACAGCCGTTTTCAGATAGCCCTCAATGCAAAGGCTCTAGACGCAAATACTGGTGTGAGAGCTAATTCAATCAAGGAAACACTGCATGTTGGTGAAGGGCATATTGAAGAAGGATCAGCCGAGTGGTTCTTGTGGGAGAACAACCCCATTTGGCTCACTAACTTCACACACCATCAGGCTTCCAAGCAGCTCTCAAGGAAACTCAGTTTTCACACTCTATGCTTAGTGCCCTTTGATTGCCTAGGACTGAAATGAAGCTTGGTGAGCATCCCACACAAACGAATGCTCCACATGCGGGTTTCACATGCCACCAACTCCACATTCACAGGCAACTTCAGCGCCACAGCCATTTTCAGATAGCCCTCAATGCAAAGGCTCTAGACGCAAATATTGGTGTGAGAGCTAATTCAATCAAGGAAACACTGCATGTTGGTGAAGGGCATATTGAAGAAGGATCAGCCAAGTGGTTCTTGTGGGAGAACAACTCCATTTGGCTCACTAACTTCACACACCATCAGGCTTCCAAGCAGCTCTCAAGGAAACTCAGTTTTCACTCTCTATGCTTAGTGCCCTTTGAGTGCATTATCTAGGAATGAACCTGGTAGAGCATCCCACACAAACGAATGCTCCACATGCGGGTTTCACATGCCACCCACTCCACATTCACAGGAAACTTCAGCGCCACAGCCGTTTTCAGATAGCCCTCAATGCAAAGGCTCTAGACGCAAATATTGGTGTGAGAGCTAATTCAATCAAGGAAACACTGCATGTTGGTGAAGGGCATATTGAAGAAGGATCAGCCGAGTGGTTCTTGTAGGAGAACAACTTCATTTGGCTCACTAACTTCACACACCATCAGGCTTCCAAGCAGCTCTCAAGGAAACTCAGTTTTCACAGTCTATGCTTAGTGCCCTTTGAGTGCCTAGGACTGAAATGAAGCTTGGTGAGCTTCCCACACAAACGAATGCTCCACATGCGGGTTTCACATGCCACCAACTCCACATTCACAGGCAACTTCAGCGCCACAGCCGTTTTCAGATAGCCCTCAATGCAAAGGCTCTAGACGCAAATATTGGTGTGAGAGCTAATTCAATCAAGGAAACACTGCATGTTGTTGAAGGGCATATTGAAGAAGGATCAGCCGAGTGGTTCTTGTGGGAGAACAACTTCATTTGGCTCACTAGCTTCACACACCATCAGGCTTCCAAGCAGCTCTCAAGGAAACTCAGTTTTCACACTCTATGCTTAGTGCCCTTTGAGAGCATTATGTTGGAATGAACCTGGTAGAGCATCCCACACAAACGAATGCTCTACATGCGGGTTTCACATGCCACCAACTCCACATTCACAGGCAACTTCAGCGCCACAGCCGTTTTCAGATAGCCCTCAATGCAAAGGCTCTAGACGCAAATATTGGTGTGAGAGCTAATTCAATCAAGGAAACACTGCATGTTGGTTAAGGGCATATTGAAGAAGGATCAGCCGAGTGGTTCTTGTGGGAGAACAACTCCATTTAGCTCACTAACTTCACACACCATCAGGCTTCCAAGCAGCTCTCAAGGAAACTCAGTTTTCACACTCTATGCTTAGTGCCCTTTACTGCCTAGGACTGAAATAAAGCTTGGTGAGCATCCCACACAAACGAATGCTCCACATGCGGGTTTCACATGCCACCAACTCCACATTCACAGGCAACTTCAGCGCCACAGCCGTTTTCAGATAGCCCTCAATGCAAAGGCTCTAGACGCAAATATTGGTGTGAGAGCTAATTCAATCAAGGAAACACTGCATGTTGGTGAAGGGCATATTGAAGAAGGATCAGCTGAGTGGTTCTTGTAGGAGAACAACGTCATTTGGCTCACTAACTTCACACACCATCAGGCTTCCAAGCAACTCTCAAGGAAATCCAGTTTTCACACTCTATGCTTAGTGCCCTTTGAGAGCATTATCTTGGAATGAACCTGGTAGAGCATCCCACACAAACGAATGCTCTACATGCGGGTTTCACATGCCACCAACTCCACATTCACAGGCAACTTCAGCGCCACAGCCGATTTTAGATAGCTCTCAATGCAAAGGCTCTAGACGCAAATATTGGTGTGAGAGCTAATTCAATCAAGGAAACACTGCGTGTTGGTGAAGGGCATATTGAAGAATGATCAGCCGAGTGGTTCTTGTGGGAGAACAACCCCATTTGGCTCACTAACTTCACACACCATCAGGCTTCCAAGCAGCTCTCAAGGAAACTCAGTTTTCACACTCTATCCTTAGTGCCCTTTGAGTGAATAGGACTGAAAGGAAGCTTGGTGAGCATCTCACACAAACGAATGCTCCACATGCGGCTTTCACATGCCACCAACTCCACATTCACAGGCAACTTCAGCGCCACAGCCGTTTTCAGATAGCCCTCAATGCAAAGGCTCTAGACGCAAATATTGGTGTGAGAGCTAATTCAATCAAGGAAACACTGCATGTTGGTGAAGGGCATATTGAAGAAGGATCAGCCGAGTGGTTCTTGTGGGAGAACAACTTCATTTAGCTCACTAACTTCACACACCATCAGGCTTCCAAGCAGCTCTCAAGGAAACTCAGTTTTCACTCTCTATGCTTAGTGCCCTTAGAGTGCATTATCTAGGAATGAACCTGGTAGAGCATCCCACACAAACGAATGCTCCACATGCGGGTTTCACATGCCACCAACTCCACATTCACAGGCAACTTCAACGCCACAGCCGTTTTCAGATAGCCCTCAATGCAAAGGCTCTAAACGCAAATATTGGTGTGAGAGCTAATTCAATCAAGGAAACACTGCATGTTGGTGAAGGGCATATTGAAGAAGGATCAGCCGAGTGGTTCTTGTGGGAGAACAACTCCATTTAGCTCACTAACTTCACACACCATCAGGCTTCCAAGCAGCTCTCAAGGAAACTCAGTTTTCACACTCTATGCTTAGTGCCCTTTGAGAGCATTATCTTGGAATGAACCTGGTATAGCATCCCACACAAACGAATGCTCCACATGCGGGTTTCACATGCCACCAACTCCACATTCACAGGCAACTTCAGCGCCACAGCCGTTTTCAGATAGCCCTCAATGCAAAGGCTCTAGACGCAAATATTGGTGTGAGAGCTAATTCAATCAAGGAAACACTGCATGTTGGTGAAGGGCATATTGAAGAAGGATCAGCCGAGTGGTTCTTGTGGGAGAACAACTCCATTTGGCTCACTAACTTCACACACCATCAGGCTTCCAAGCAGCTCTCAAGGAAACTCAGTTTTCACACTCTATGCTTAGTGCCATTTGAGTGCCTAGGACTGAAATGAAGCTTGGTGAGCATCCCACACAAACGAATGCTCCACGTGCGGTTTTCACATGCCACCAACTCCACATTCACAGGCAACTTCAGCGCCACAGCCGTTTTCAGATAGCCCTCAATGCAAAGGCTCTAGACGCAAATATTGGTGTGAGAACTAATTCAATCAAGGAAACACTGCATGTTGGTGAAGGGCATATTGAAGAAGGATCAGCCGAGTGGTTCTTGTGGGAGAATAACTCCATTTGGCTCACTAACTTCACACACCACCAGGCTTCTAAGTAGCTCTCAAGGAAACTCAGTTTTCACACTCTATGCTTAGTGCTCTTTGAGTGCCTAGGACTGAAATGAAGCTTGGTGAGCATCCCACACAAACGAATGCTCCACATGCGGGTTTCACATGCCACCAACTCCACATTCACAGGCAACTTCAGCGCCACAGCCGTTTTCAGATAGCCCTCAATGCGAAGGCTCTAGACGCAAATATTGGTGTGAGAGTGAATTCAATCAAGGAAACACTGCATGTTGGTGAAGGGCATATTGAAGAAGGATCAGCCGAGTGGTTCTTGTGGGAGAACAACTCCATTTGGCTCACTAACGTTACACACCATCAGGCTTCCAAGCAGCTCTCAAGGAAACTCAGTTTTCACTCTCTATGCTTAGTGCCATTTGAGTGCCTTATCTAGGAATGAACCTGGTAGAGCATCCCACACAAAGGAATGCTCCACATGAGGTTTTCACATGCCACCAACTCCACATTCACAGGCAACTTCAGCGCCACAGCCGTTTTCAGATAGAGCTCAATGCAAAGGCTCTAGACGCAAATATTGGTGTGAGAGCTAATTCAATCAAGGAAACACTGCATGTTGGTGAAGGGCATATTGAAGAAGGATCAGCCGAGTGGTTCTTGTGGGAGAACAACCCCATTTGGCTCACTAACTTCACACACGATCAGGCTTCCAAGCAGCTCTCAAGGAAACTCAGTTTTCACACTCTATGCTTAGTGCCCTTTGAGTGCCTAGGACTGAAAGGAAGCTTGGTGAGCATCTCACACAAACGAATGCTCCACATGCGGGTTTCACATGCCACCAACTCCACATTCACAGGCAACTTCAGCGCCACAGCCGTTTTCAGATAGCCCTCAATGCAAAGGCTCTAGACGCAAATATTGGTGTGAGAGCTAATTCAATCAAGGAAACACTGCATGTTGGTGAAGGGCATATTGAAGAAGGATCAGCCGAGTGGTTCTTGTGGGAGAACAACTACATTTAGCTCACTAACTTCACACACCATCAGGCTTCCAAGCAGCTCTCAAGGAAACTCAGTTTTCACTCTCTATGCTTAGTGCCCTTTGAGTGCATTATCTAGGAATGAACCTGGTAGAGCATCCCACACAAACGAATGCTCCACATGCGGGTTTCACATGCCACCAACTCCACATTCACAGGCAACTTCAGCGCCACAGCTGTTTTCAGATAGCCCTCAATGCAAAGGCTCTAGACGCAAATATTGGCGTGAGAGCTAATTCAATCAAGGAAACACTGCATGTTGGTGAAGGGCATATTGAAGAAGGATCAGCCGAGTGGTTCTTGTAGGAGAACAACTTCATTTGGCTCACTAACTTCACACACCATCAGGCTTCCAAGCAGCTCTCAAGGAAACTCAGTTTTCACACTCTATGCTTAGTGCCCTTTGAGAGCATTATCTTGGAATGAACCTGGTAGAGCATCCAAAACAAACGAATGCTCTACATGCGGGTTTCACATGCCACCAACTCCACATTCACAGGCAACTTCAGCGCCACAGCCGTTTTCAGATAGCCCTCAATGCAAAGGCTCTAGACGCAAATATTGGTGTGAGAGCTAATTCAATCAAGGAAACACTGCATGTTGGTGAAGGGCATATTGAAGAAGGATCAGCCTAGTGGTTCTTGTGGGAGAACAACCCCATTTGGCTCACTAACTTCACACACCATCAGGCTTCCAAGCAGGTCTCAAGGAAACTCAGTTTTCACACTCTATGCTTAGTGCCCATTGAGTGCATTATCTAGGAATGAACCTGGTAGAGCATCCCACACAAACGAATGCTTCACATGCGGGTTTCACATGCCACCAACTCCACATTCACAGGCAACTTCAGCGCCACAGCCGGTTTCAGATAGCCCTCAATGCAAAGGCTCTAGGCGCAAATATTGGTGTGAGAGCTAATTCAATCAAGGAAACACTGCATGTTGGTGAAGGGCATATTGAAGAAGGATCAGCCGAGTGGTTCTTGTGGGAGAATAACTCCATTTGGCTCACTAACTTCACACACCATCAGGCTTCCAAGTAGCTCTCAAGGAAACTCAGTTTTCACACTCCATGCTTAGTGCTCTTTGAGTGCCTAGGACTGAAAGGAAGCTTGGTGAGCATCCCACACAAACGAATGCTCCACATGCGGGTTTCACATGCCACCAACTCCACATTCACAGGCAACTTCAGCGCCACAGCCGTTTTCAGATAGCCCTCAATGCAAAGGTTGTAGACGCAAATATTGTTGTGAGAGCTAATTCAATCAAGGAAACAATGCATGTTGGTGAAGGACATATTGAAGAAGGATCAGCCGAGTGGTTCTTGTGGGAGAACAACTCCATTTGGCTCACTAACTTCACACACCATCAGGCTTCCAAGCAGCTCTCAAGGAAACTCAGTTTTAACACTCCAGGCTTAGTGCCCTTTGAGTGCATTATCAAGGAATGAACCTGCTAGAGCACCCCACACAAACGAATGCTCCACATGCGGGTTTCACATGCCACCAACTCCACATTCACAGGCAACTTCAGCGCCACAGCCGTTTTCAGATAGCCCTCAATGCAAAGGCTCTAGACGCAAATATTGGTGTGAGAGCTAATTCAATCAAGGAAACACTGCATGTTGGTGAAGGGCATATTGAAGAAGGATCAGCCGAGTGGTTCTTGTGGGAGAACAACTCCATTTGGCTCACTAACTTCACACACCATCAGGCTTCCAAGCAGCTCTCAAGGAAACTCAGTTTTCACACTCTATGCTTAGTGCCCTTTGAGTGCTTAGGACTGAAATGAAGCTTGGTGAGCATCCCACACAAACGAATGCTCCACATGCGGGTTTCACATGCCACCAACTCCACATTCACAGGCAACTTCAGCGCCACAGCCGTTTTCAGATAGCCCTCAAAGCAAAGGCTCTAGACGCAAATATTGGTGTGAGAGCTAATTCAATCAAGGAAACACTGCATGTGGGTGAAGGGCATACTGAAGAAGGATCAGCCGAGTGGTTCTCTGGGAGAACAACCCCATTTGGCTCACTAACTTCACACACCATCAGGCTTCCAAGCAGCTCTCAAGGAAACTCAGTTTTTACACTCTATGCTTAGTGCCCTTTGATTGCCTAGGACTGAAATGAAGCTTGGTGAGCATCCCACACAAACGAATGCTCCACATGCGGGTTTCACATGCCACCAACTCCACATTCACAGGCAACTTCAGCGCCACAGCCGTTTTCAGATAGCCCTCAATGCAAAGGCTCTAGACGCAAATATTGGTGTGAGAGCTAATTCAATCAAGGAAACACTGCACGTTGGTGAAGGGCATATTGAAGAAGGATCAGCCGAATGGTTCTTGTAGGAGAACAACTTCATTTGACTCACTAACTTCACACACCATCAGGCTTCCAAGCAGCTCTCAAGGAAACTCAGTTTTCACACTCTATGCTTAGTGCCCTTTGAGTGCCTAGGACTGAAATGAAGCTTGGTGAGCATCCCACACAAACGAATGCTCCACATGCGGGTTTCACATGCCACCAACTCCACATTCACAGGCAACTTCAGCGCCACAGCCGTTTTCAGATAGCCCTCAATGCAAAGGCTCTAGACGCAAATATTGGTGTGAGAGCTAATTCAATCAAGGAAACACTGCATGTTGGTGAAGGGCATATTGAAGAAGGATCAGCCGAGTGGTTCTTGTGGGAGAACAACCCCATTTGGCTCACTAACTTCACACACCATCAGGCTTCCAAGCAGCTCTCAAGGAAACTCAGTTTTTACACTCTATGCTTAGTGCCCTTTGAGACCCTAGGACTGAAAGGAAGCTTGGTGAGCATCCCACACAAACGAATGCTCCACATGCGGGTTTCACATGCCACCAACTCCACATTCACAGGCAACTTCAGCGCCACAGCCGTTTTCAGATAGCCCTCAATGCAAAGGCTCTAGACGCAAATATTGGTGTGAGAGCTAATTCAATCAAGGAAACACTGCATGTTGGTGAAGGGCATATTGAAGAAGGATCAGCCGAGTGGTTCTTGTGGGAGAACAACTCCATTTAGCTCACTAACTTCACACACCATCAGGCTTCCAAGCAGCTCTCAAGGAAACTCAGTTTTCACACTCTATGCTTAGTGCCCTTTGATTGCCTAGGACTGAAATGAAGCTTGGTGAGCATCCCACACAAATGAATGCTCCACATGCGGGTTTCACATGCCACCAACTCCACATTCACAGGCAACTTCAACACCACAGCCGTTTTCAGATAGCCCTCAATGCAAAGGCTCTAGACGCAAATATTGGTGTGAGAGCTAATTCAATCAAGGAAACACTGCATGTTGGTGAAGGGCATATTGAAGAAGGATCAGCCGAATGGATCTTGTAGGAGAACAACTTCATTTGGCTCACTAACTTCACACACCATCAGGCTTCCAAGCAGCTCTCAAGGAAACTCAGTTTTCACACTTTATGCTTAGTGCCCTTTGAGAGCATTATCTTGGAATGAACCTGGTAGAGCATCCCACACAAACGAATGCTCCACATGCGGGTTTCACATGCCACCAACTCCACATTCACAGGCAACTTCAGCGCCACAGCCGTTTTCAGATAGCCCTCAATGCAAAGGCTCTACACGCAAATATTGGTGTGAGAGCTAATTCAATCAAGGAAACACTGCATGTTGGTGAAGGGCATATTGAAGAAGGATCAGCCGAGTGGTTCTTGTGGGAGAACAACTCCATTTGGCTCACTAACTTCACACACCATCAGGCTTCCAAGCAGCTCTCAAGGAAACTCAGTTTTTACACTCTATGCTTAGTGCCCTTTGAGTGCCTAGGACTGAAAGGAAGCTTGGTGATCATCTCACACAAACGAATGCTCCACATGCGGGTTTCACATGCCACCAACTCCACATTCACAGGCAACTTCAGCGCCACAGCTGTTTTCAGATAGCTCTCAATGCAAAGGCTCTAGACGCAAATATTGGTGTGAGAGCTAATTCAATCAAGGAAACACTGCATGTTGGTGAAGGGCATATTGAAGAAGGATCAGCCGAGTGGTTCTTGTGGCAGAACAACTCCATTTGGCTCACTAACTTCACACACGATCAGGCTTCCAAGCAGCTCTCAAGGAAACTCAGTTTTCACACTCTATGCTTAGTGACCTTTGAGTGCATTATCTAGGAATGTACCTGATAGAGCATCCCACACAAACGAATGCTCCACATGCGGGTTTCACATGCCACCAACTCCACATTCACAGGCAACTTCAGCGCCACAGCCGTTTTCAGATAGCCCTCAATGCAAAGGCTCTAGACGCAAATATTGGAGTGAGAGCTAATTCAATCAAGGAAACACTGCATGTTGGTTAAGGGCATATTGAAGAAGGATCAGCCGAGTGGTTCTTGTGGGAGAGCAATTCCATTTAGCTCACTAACTTCACACACCATCAGGCTTCCAAGCAGCTCTCAAGGAAACTCAGTTTTCACTCTCTATGTTTAGTGCCCTTTGAGTGCATTATCTAGGAATGAACCTGCTAGAGCATCCCACACAAACGAATGCTCCACATGCGGGTTTCACATGCCACCAACTCCACATTCACAGGCAACTTCAGCGCCACAGCCGTTTTCAGATAGCCCTCAATGCAAAGGCTCTAGACGCAAATATTGGTGTGAGAGCTAATTCAATCAAGGAAAAACTGCATGTTGGTGAAGGGCATATTGAAGAAGGATCAGCCGAGTGGTTCTTGTGGGAGAACAACTCCATTTAGCTCACTAACTTCACACACCATCAGGCTTCCAAGCAGCTCTCAAGGAAACTCAGTTTTCACACTCTATGCTTAGAGCCCTTTGATTGCCTAGGACTGAAATGAAGCTTGGTGAGCATCCCACACAAACGAATGCTCCACATGCGGGTTTCACATGCCACCAACTCCACATTCACAGGCAACTTCAACGCCACAGCCGTTTTCAGATAGCCCTCAATGCAAAGGCTCTAGACGCAAATATTGGTGTGAGAGCTAATGCAATCAAGGAAACACTGTATGTTGGTGAAGGGCATATTGAAGAAGGATCAGCCGAATGGTTCTTGTAGGAGAACAACTTCATTTGGCTCACTAACTTCACACACCATCAGGCTTCCAAGCAGCTCTCAAGGAAACTCAGTTTTCACACTCTATGCTTAGTGCCCTTTGAGAGCATTATCTTGGAATGAACCTGGTAGAGCATCCCACACAAACGAATGCTCCACATGCGGGTTTCACATGCCACCAACTCCACATTCACAGGCAAATTCAGCGCCACAGCCGTTTTCAGATAGCCCTCAATGCAAAGGCTCTACACGCAAATATTGGTGTGAGAGCTAATTCAATCAAGGAAACACTGCATGTTGGTGAAGGGCATATTGAAGAAGGATCAGCCGAGTGGTTCTTGTGGGAGAACAACCCCATTTGGCTCACTAACTTCACACACCATCAGGCTTCCAAGCAGCTCTCAAGGAAACTCAGTTTTTACACTCTATGCTTAGTGCCCTTTGAGTGCCTAGGACTGAAAGGAAGCTAGGTTAGCATCCCACACAAACGAATGCTCCACATGCGGGTTTCACATGCCACCAACTCCACATTCACAGGCAACTTCAGCGCCACAGCCGTTTTCAGATAGCCCTCAATGCAAAGGCTCTAGACGCAAATATTGGTGTGAGAGCTAATTCAATCAAGGAAACACTGCATGTTGGTGAAGGGCATATTGAAGAAGGATCAGCCGAGTGGTTCTTGTGGGAGAACAACTCCATTTAGCACACTAACTTCACACACCATCAGGCTTCCAAGCAGCTCTCAAGGAAACTCAGTTTTCACACTCTATGCTTAGTGCCCTTTGAGTGCATTATCTAGGAATGAAGCTGATAGAGCATCCCACACAAACGAATGCTCCACATGGGGGTTTCACATGCCACCAACTCCACATTCACAGGCAACTTCAGCGCCACAGCCGTTTTCAGACAGCCCTCAATGCAAAGGCTCTACACGCAAATATTGGAGTGAGAGCTAATTCAATCAAGGAAACACTGCATGTTGGTGAAGGGCATATTGAAGAAGGATCAGCCGAGTGGTTCTTGTGGGAGAACAACCCCATTTGGCTCACTAACTTCACACACCATCAGGCTTCCAAGCAGCTCTCAAGGAAACTCAGTTTTCACACTCTATGCTTAGTGCCCTTTGATTGCCTAGGCCTGAAAGGAAGCTTGGTGAGCATCTCACACAAACGAATGCTCCACATGCGGGTTTCACATGCCACCAACTCCACATTCACAGGCAACTTCAGCGCCACAGCCGTTTTCAGATAGCCCTCAATGCAAAGGCTCTAGACGCAAATATTGGTGTGACACCTAATTCAATCAAGGAAACACTGCATGTTGGTGAAGGGCATATTGAAGAAGGATCAGCCGAGTGGTTCTTGTGGGAGAACAACTCCATTTAGCTCACTAACTTCACACACCATCAGGCTTCCAAGCAGCTCTCAAGGAAACTCAGTTTTCACTCTCTATGCTTAGTGCCCTTTGAGTGCATTATCTAGGAATGAACCTGGTAGAACATCCCACACAAACGAATGCTCCACATGCGGGTTTCACATGCCACCAACTCCACATTCACAGGCAACTTCAGCGCCACAGCCGTTTTCAGATAGCCCTCAATGCAAAGGCTCTACACGCAAATATTGGTGTGAGAGCTAATTCAATCAAGGAAACACTGCATGTTGGTGAAGGGCATATTGAAGAAGGATCAGCCGACTGGTTCTTGTAGGAGAACAACCCCATTTGGCTCACTAACTTCACACACCATCAGGCTTCCAAGCAGCTCTCAAGGAAACTCAGTTTTCACACTCTATGCTTAGTGCCCTTTAGTGCCTAGGACTGAAATAAAGCTTGGTGAGCATCCCACACAAACGAATGCTCCACATGCGGGTTTCACATGCCACCAACTCCACATTCACAGGCAACTTCAGCGCCACAGCCGTTTTCAGATAGCCCTCAATGCAAAGGCTCTAGACGCAAATATTGGTGTGAGAGCTAATTCAATCAAGGAAACACTGCATGTTGGTGAAGGGCATATTGAAGAAGGATCAGCTGAGTGGTTCTTGTAGGAGAACAACTTCATTTGGCTCACTAACTTCACACACCATCAGGCTTCCAAGCAACTCTCAAGGAAATCCAGTTTTCACACTCTATGCTTAGTTCCCTTTGAGAGCATTATCTTGGAATGAACCTGGTAGAGCATCCCACACAAACGAATGCTCTATATGCGGTTTCACATGCCACCAACTCCACATTCACAGGCAACTTCAGCGCCACAGCTTATTTTAGATAGCCCTCAATGCAAAGGCTCTAGACGCAAATATTGGTGTGAGAGCTAATTCAATCAAGGAAACACTGCGTGTTGGTGAAGGGCATATTGAAGAAGGATCAGCCGAGTGGTTCTTGTGGGAGAACAACCCCATTTGGCTCACTAACTTCACACACCATCAGGCTTCCAAGCAGCTCTCAAGGAAACTCAGTTTTTACACTCTATGCTTAGTGCCCTTTGAGTGCCTAGGACTGAAATGAAGCTTGGTTAGCATCCCACACAAACGAATGCTCCACATGCGGGTTTCACATGCCACCAACTCCACATTCACAGGCAACTTCAGCGCCACAGCCGTTTTCAGATAGCCCTCAATGCAAAGGCTCTAGACGCAAATATTGTTGTGAGAGCTAATTCAATCAAGGAAACACTGCATGTTGGTGAAGGGCATATTGAAGAAGGATCAGCCGAGTGGTTCTTGTGGGAGAACAACTCCATTTAGCACACTAACTTCACACACCATCAGGCTTCCAAGCAGCTCTCAAGGAAACTCAGTTTTCACACTCTATGCTTAGTACCCTTTGAGTGCATTATCTAGGAATGAAGCTGATAGAGCATCCCACACAAACGAATGCTCCACATGGGGGTTTCACATGCCACCAACTCCACATTCACAGGCAACTTCAGCGCCACAGCCGTTTTCAGACAGCCCTCAATGCAAAGGCTCTACACGCAAATATTGGAGTGAGAGCTAATTCAATCAAGGAAACACTGCATGTTGGTGAAGGGCATATTGAAGAAGGATCAGCCGAGTGGTTCTTGTGGGAGAACAACCCCATTTGGCTCACTAACTTCACACACCATCAGGCTTCCAAGCAGCTCTCAAGGAAACTCAGTTTTCACACTCTATGCTTAGTGCCCTTTGATTGCCTAGGCCTGAAAGGAAGCTTGGTGAGCATCTCACACAAACGAATGCTCCACATGCGGGTTTCACATGCCACCAACTCCACATTCACAGGCAACTTCAGCGCCACAGCCGTTTTCAGATAGCCCTCAATGCAAAGGCTCTAGACGCAAATATTGGTGTGACACCTAATTCAATCAAGGAAACACTGCATGTTGGTGAAGGGCATATTGAAGAAGGATCAGCCGAGTGGTTCTTGTGGGAGAACAACTCCATTTAGCTCACTAACTTCACACACCATCAGGCTTCCAAGCAGCTCTCAAGGAAACTCAGTTTTCACTCTCTATGCTTAGTGCCCTTTGAGTGCATTATCTAGGAATGAACCTGGTAGAACATCCCACACAAACGAATGCTCCACATGCGGGTTTCACATGCCACCAACTCCACATTCACAGGCAACTTCAGCGCCACAGCCGTTTTCAGATAGCCCTCAATGCAAAGGCTCTAGACACAAATATTGGTGTGAGAGCTAATTCAATCAAGGAAACACTGCATGTTGGTGAAGGGCATATTGAAGAAGGATCAGCCGAGTGGTTCTTGTGGGAGAACAACCCCATTTGGCTCACTAACTTCACACACCATCAGGCTTCCAAGCAGCTCTCAAGGAAACTCAGTTTTCACACTCTATGCTTAGTGCCCTTTGAGAGCATTATCTTGGAATGATCCTGGTAGAGCATCCCACACAAACGAATGCTCTACATGCGGGTTTCACATGCCACCAACTCCACATTCACAGGCAACTTCAGCGCCACAGCCGTTTTCAGATAGCCCTCAATGCAAAGGCTCTAGACGCAAATATTGGTGTGAGAGCTAATTCAATCAAGGAAACACTGCATGTTGGTGAAGGGCACATTGAAGAAGGATCAGCCGAGTGGTTCTTGTGGGAGAACAACCCCATTTGGCTCACTAACTTCACACACCATCAGGCTTCCAAGCAGCTCTCAAGGAAACTCAGTTTTCACACTCTATGCTTAGTGCCCTTTGATTGCCTAGGACTGAAATGAAGCTTGGTGAGCATCCCACACAAACGAATGCTCCACATGCGGGTTTCACATGCCACCAACTCCACATTCACAGGCACCTTCAGCGCCACAGCCGTTTTCAGATAGCCCTCAATGCAAAGGCTCTAGACGCAAATATTGGTGTGAGAGCTAATTCAATCAAGGAAACACTGCATGTTGGTGAAGGGCATATTGAAGAAGGATCAGCCAAGTGGTTCTTGTGGGAGAACAACTCCATTTGGCTCACTAACTTCACACACCATCAGGCTTCCAAGCAGCTCTCAAGGAAACTCAGTTTTCACACTCTATGCTTAGTGCCCTTTAGTGCCTAGGACTGAAATAAAGCTTGGTGAGCATCCCACACAAACGAATGCTCCACATGCGGGTTTCACATGCCACCAACTCCACATTCACAGGAAACTTCAGCGCCACAGCCGTTTTCAGATAGCCCTCAATGCAAAGGCTCTAGACGCAAATATTGGTGTGAGAGCTAATTCAATCAAGGAAACACTGCATGTTGGTGAAGGGCATATTGAAGAAGGATCAGCTGAGTGGTTCTTGTAGGAGAACAACTTCATTTGGCTCACTAACTTCACACACCATCAGGCTTCCAAGCAACTCTCAAGGAAATCCAGTTTTCACACTCTATGCTTAGTGCCCTTTGAGAGCATTATCTTGGAATGAACCTGGTAGAGCATCCCACACAAACGAATGCTCTATATGCGGTTTCACATGCCACCAACTCCACATTCACAGGCAACTTCAGCGCCACAGCTTATTTTAGATAGCCCTCAATGCAAAGGCTCTAGACGCAAATATTGGTGTGAGAGCTAATTCAATCAAGGAAACACTGCGTGTTGGTGAAGGGCATATTGAAGAAGGATCAGCCGAGTGGTTCTTGTGGGAGAACAACCCCATTTGGCTCACTAACTTCACACACCATCAGGCTTCCAAGCAGCTCTCAAGGAAACTCTGTTTTCACACTCTATGCTTAGTGCCCTTTGAGTGCCTAGGACTGAAAGGAAGCTTGGTGAGCATCTCACACAAACGAATGCTCCACATGCGGGTTTCACATGCCACCAACTCCACATTCACAGGCAACTTCAGCGCCACAGCCGTTTTCAGATAGCCCTCAATGCAAAGGCTCTAGACGCAAATATTGGTGTGAGAGCTAATTCAATCAAGGAAACACTGCATGTTGGTGAAGGGCATATTGAAGAAGGATCAGCCGAGTGGTTCTTGTGGGAGAACAACTCCATTTAGCTCACTAACTTCACACACCATCAGGCTTCCAAGCAGCTCTCAAGGAAACTCAGTTTTCACACTCTATGCTTAGTGCCCTTTGAGAGCATTATCTTGGAATGAACCTGGTAGAGCATCCGACACAAACGAATGCTCCACATGCGGGTTTCACATGCCACCAACTCCACATTCACAGGCAACTTCAGCGCCACAGCCGTTTTCAGATAGCCCTCAATGCAAAGGCTCTAGACGCAAATATTGGTGTGAGAGCTAATTCAATCAAGGAAACACTGCATGTTGGTGAAGGGCATATTGAAGAAGGATCAGCCAAGTGGTTCTTGTGGGAGAACAACTCCATTTGGCTCACTAACTTCACACACCATCAGGCTTCCAAGCAGCTCTCAAGGAAACTCAGTTTTCACACTCTATGCTTAGTGCCCTTTAGTGCCTAGGACTGAAATAAAGCTTGGTGAGCATCCCACACAAACGAATGCTCCACATGCGGGTTTCACATGCCACCAACTCCACATTCACAGGCAACTTCAACGCCACAGCCGTTTTCAGATAGCCCTCAATGCAAAGGCTCTAGACGCAAATATTGGTGTGAGAGCTAATTCAATCAAGGAAACACTGCATGTTGGTGAAGGGCATATTGAAGAAGGATCAGCTGAGTGGTTCTTGTAGGAGAACAACTTCATTTGGCTCACTAACTTCACACACCATCAGGCTTCCAAGCAACTCTCAAGGAAATCCAGTTTTCACACTCTATGCTTAGTGCCCTTTGAGAGCATTATCTTGGAATGAACCTGGTAGAGCATCCCACACAAACGAATGCTCTATATGCGGTTTCACATGCCACCAACTCCACATTCACAGGCAACTTCAGCGCCACAGCTTATTTTAGATAGCCCTCAATGCAAAGGCTCTAGACGCAAATATTGGTGTGAGAGCTAATTCAATCAAGGAAACACTGCGTGTTGGTGAAGGGCATATTGAAGAAGGATCAGCCGAGTGGTTCTTGTGGGAGAACAACCCCATTTGGCTCACTAACTTCACACACCATCAGGCTTCCAAGCAGCTCTCAAGGAAACTCAGTTTTCACACTCTATGCTTAGTGCCCTTTGAGTGCCTAGGACTGAAAGGAAGCTTGGTGAGCATCTCACACAAACGAATGCTCCACATGCGGGTTTCACATGCCACCAACTCCACATTCACAGGCAACTTCAGCGCCACAGCCGTTTTCAGATAGCCCTCAATGCAAAGGCTCTAGACGCAAATATTGGTGTGAGAGCTAATTCAATCAAGGAAACACTGCATGTTGGTGAAGGGCATATTGAAGAAGGATCAGCCGAGTGGTTCTTGTGGGAGAACAACTTCATTTGGCTCACTAACTTCACACACCATCAGGCTTCCAAGCAGCTCTCAAGGAAACTCAGTTTTCACTCTCTATGCTTAGTGCCCTTTGAGTGCATTATCTAGGAATGAACCTGGTAGAGCATCCCACACAAACGAATGCTCCACATGCGGGTTTCACATGCCACCAACTCCACATTCACAGGCAACTTCAGCGCCACAGCCGTTTTCAGATAGCCCTCAATGCAAAGGCTCTAGACGCAAATATTGGTGTGAGAGCTAATTCAATCAAGGAAACACTGCATGTTGGTGAAGGGCATATTGAAGAAGGATCAGCCGAGTGGTTCTTGTGGGAGAACAACTCCATTTAGCTCACTAACTTCACACACCATCAGGCTTCCAAGCAGCTCTCAAGGAAACTCAGTTTTCACACTCTATGCTTAGTGCCCTTTGAGAGCATTATCTTGGAATGAACCTGGCAGAGCATCCGACACAAACGAATGCTCCACATGCGGGTTTCACATGCCACCAACTCCACATTCACAGGCAACTTCAGCGCCACAGCCGTTTTCAGATAGCCCTCAATGCAAAGGCTCTAGACGCAAATATTGGTGTGAGAGCTAATTCAATCAAGGAAACACTGCATGTTGGTGAAGGGCATATTGAAGAAGGATCAGCCGAGTGGTTCTTGTGGGAGAATAACTCCATTTGGCTCACTAACTTCACACACGATCAGGCTTCCAAGTAGCTCTCAAGGAAACTCAGTTTTCACACTCCATGCTTAGTGCTCTTTGAGTGCCTAGGACTGAAATGAAGCTTGGTGAGCATCCCACACAAACGAATGCTCCACATGCGGGTTTCACATGCCACCAACTCCACATTCACAGGCAACTTCAGCGCCACAGCCGTTTTCAGATAGCCCTCAATGCAAAGGCTCTAGACGCAAATATTGGTGTGAGAGCTAATTCAATCAAGGAAACACTGCATGTTGGTGAAGGGCATATTGAAGAAGGATCAGCCGAGTGGTTCTTGTGGGAGAACAACCCCATTTGGCTCACTAACTTCACACACGATCAGGCTTCCAAGCAGCTCTCAAGGAAACTCAGTTTTCACACTCTATGCTTAGTGACCTTTGAGTGCATTATCTAGGAATGAACCTGATAGAGCATCCCACACAAACGAATGCTCCACATGCGGGTTTCACATGCCACCAACTCCACATTCACAGGCAACTTCAGCGCCACAGCCGTTTTCAGATAGCCCTCAATGCAAAGGCTCTAGACGCAAATATTGGTGTGAGAGCTAATTCAATCAAGGAAACACTGCATGTTGGTGAAGGGCATATTGAAGAAGGATCAGCCGAGTGGTTCTTGTGGGAGAACAACCCCATTTGGCTCACTAACTTCACACACGATCAGGCTTCCAAGCAGCTCTCAAGGAAACTCAGTTTTCACACTCTATGCTTAGTGACCTTTGAGTGCATTATCTAGGAATGAACCTGATAGAGCATCCCACACAAACGAATGCTCCACATGCGGGTTTCACATGCCACCAACTCCACATTCACAGGCAACTTCAGCGCCACAGCCGTTTTCAGATAGCCCTCAATGCAAAGGCTCTAGACGCAAATATTGGTGTGAGAGCTAATTCAATCAAGGAAACACTGCATGTTGGTGAAGGGCATATTGAAGAAGGATCAGCCGAGTGGTTCTTGTGGGAGAACAACTCCATTTAGCTCACTAACTTCACACACCATCAGGCTTCCAAGCAGCTCTCAAGGAAACTCAGTTTTCACACTCTATGCTTAGTGCCCTTTGAGTGCCTAGGACTGAAATGAAGCTGGTGAGCATCCCACACAAACGAATGCTCCACATGCGGGTTTCACATGCCACCAACTCCACATTCACAGGCAACTTCAACGCCACAGCCGTTTTCAGATAGCCCTCAATGCAAAGGCTCTAGACGCAAATATTGGTGTGAGAGCTAATTCAATCAAGGAAACACTGCATGTTGGTTAAGGGCATATTGAAGAAGGATCAGCCGAATGGATCTTGTAGGAGAACAACTTCATTTGGCTCACTAACTTCACACACCATCAGGCT
Organism: Ochotona princeps; assembly: GCF_030435755.1. Classification (NCBI taxonomy): domain Eukaryota; kingdom Metazoa; phylum Chordata; class Mammalia; order Lagomorpha; family Ochotonidae; genus Ochotona; species Ochotona princeps. The sequence continues at coordinate 18,239 of NW_026699323.1, read as the reverse complement.
TCCAAGCAGCTCTCAAGGAAACTCAGTTTTCACACTCTATGCTTAGTGCCCTTTGAGAGCATTATCTTAGAATGAACCTGGTAGAGCATCCCACACAAACGAATGCTCCACATGCGGGTTTCACATGCCACCAACTCCACATTCACAGGCAACTTCAGCGCCACAGCCGTTTTCAGATAGCCCTCAATGCAAAGGCTCTAGACGCAAATATTGGTGTGAGAGCTAATTCAATCAAGGAAACACTGCATGTTGGTGAAGGGCATATTGAAGAAGGATCAGCCGAGTGGTTCTTGTGGGAGAACAACCCCATTTGGCTCACTAACTTCACACACGATCAGGCTTCCAAGCAGCTCTCAAGGAAACTCAGTTTTCACACTCTATGCTTAGTGACCTTTGAGTGCATTATCTAGGAATGAACCTGATAGAGCATCCCACACAAACGAATGCTCCACATGCGGGTTTCACATGCCACCAACTCCACATTCACAGGCAACTTCAGCGCCACAGCCGTTTCAGATAGCCCTCAATGCAAAGGCTCTAGACGCAAATATTGGTGCGAGAGAGCTAATTCAATCAAGGAAACACTGCATGTTGGTGAAGGGCATATTGAAGAAGGATCAGCCGAGTGGTTCTTGTGGGAGAACAACCCCATTTGGCTCACTAACTTCACACACGATCAGGCTTAAAAGCAGCTCTCAAGGAAACTCAGTTTTCACACTCTATGCTTAGTGACCTTTGAGTGCATTATCTAGGAATGAACCTGATAGAGCATCCCACACAAACGAATGCTCCACATGCGGCTTTCACATGCCACCAACTCCACATTCACAGGCAACTTCAGCGCCACAGCCGTTTTCAGATAGCCCTCAATGCAAAGGCTCTAGACGCAAATATTGGTGTGAGAGCTAATTCAATCAAGGAAACACTGCATGTTGGTGAAGGGCATATTGAAGAAGGATCAGCCGAGTGGTTCTTGTGGGAGAACAACTCCATTTAGCTCACTGACTTCACACACCATCAGGCTTCCAAGCAGCTCTCAAGGAAACTCAGTTTTCACACTCTATGCTTAGTGCCCTTTGAGTGCCTAGGACTGAAATGAAGCTTGGTGAGCATCCCACACAAACGAATGCTCCACATGCGGGTTTCACATGCCACCAACTCCACATTCACAGGCAACTTCAACGCCACAGCCGTTTTCAGATAGCCCTCAATGCAAAGGCTCTAGACGCAAATATTGGTGTGAGAGCTAATTCAATCAAGGAAACACTGCATGTTGGTTAAGGGCATATTGAAGAAGGATCAGCCGAATGGATCTTGTAGGAGAACAACTTCATTTGGCTCACTAACTTCACACACCATCAGGCTTCCAAGCAGCTCTCAAGGAAACTCAGTTTTCACACTCTATGCTTAGTGCCCTTTGAGAGCATTATCTTAGAATGAACCTGGTAGAGCATCCCACACAAACGAATGCTCCACATGCGGGTTTCACATGCCACCAACTCCACATTCACAGGCAACTTCAGCGCCACAGCCGTTTTCAGATAGCCCTCAATGCAAAGGCTCTACACGCAAATATTGGTGTGAGAGCTAATTCAATCAAGGAAACAATGCATGTTGGTTAAGGGCATATTGAAGAAGGATCAGCCGAGTGGTTCTTGTGGAGAACAACCCCATTTGGCTCACTAACTTCACACACCATCAGGCTTCCAAGCAGCTCTCAAGGAAACTCAGTTTTTACACTCTATGCTTAGTGCCCTTTGAGTGCCTAGGACTGAAAGGAAGCTTTGTTAGCATCCAAAACAAACGAATGCTCCACATGCGGGTTTCACATGCCACCAACTCCACATTCACAGGCAACTTCAGCGCCACAGCCGTTTTCAGATATCCCTCAATGCAAAGGCTCTAGACGCAAATATTGGTGTGAGAGCTAATTCAATCAAGGAAACACTGCATGTTGGTGAAGGGCATATTGAAGAAGGATCAGCCGAGTGGTTCTTGTGGGAGAACAACCCCATTTGGCTCACTAACTTCACACACGATCAGGCTTCCAAGCAGCTCTCAAGGAAACTCAGTTTTCACACTCTATGCTTAGTGACCTTTGAGTGCATTATCTAGGAATGAACCTGATAGAGCATCCCACACAAACGAATGCTCCACATGCGGGTTTCACATGCCACCAACTCCACATTCACAGGCAACTTCAGCGCCACAGCCGTTTTCAGATAGCCCTCAATGCAAAGGCTCTAGACGCAAATATTGGTGTGAGAGCTAATTCAATCAAGGAAACACTGCATGTTAGTGAAGGGCATATTGAAGAAGGATCAGCCGAGTGGTTCTTGTGGGAGAACAACTCCATTTAGCTCACTAACTTCACACACCATCAGGCTTCCAAGCAGCTCTCAAGGAAACTCAGTTTTCACACTCTATGCTTAGTGCCCTTTGAGTGCCTAGGACTGAAATGAAGCTTGGTGAGCATCCCACACAAACGAATGCTCCACATGCGGGTTTCACATGCCACCAACTCCACATTCACAGGCAACTTCAACGCCACAGCCGTTTTCAGATAGCCCTCAATGCAAAGGCTCTAGACGCAAATATTGGTGTGAGAGCTAATTCAATCAAGGAAACACTGCATGTTTGTGAAGGGCATATTGAAGAAGGATCAGCCGAATGGTTCTTGTAGGAGAACAACTTCATTTGGCTCACTAACTTCACACACCATCAGGCTTCCAAGCAGCTCTCAAGGAAACTCAGTTTTCACACTCTATGCTTAGTGACCTTTGAGAGCATTATCTTGGAATGAACCTGGTAGAACATCCCACACAAACGAATGCTCCACATGCGGGTTTCACATGCCACCAACTCCACATTCACAGGCAACTTCAGCGCCACAGCCGTTTTCAGATAGCCCTCAATGCAAAGGCTCTAGACGCAAATATTGGTGTGAGAGCTAATTCAATCAAGGAAACACTGCATGTTGGTGAAGGGCATATTGAAGAAGGATCAGCCGAGTGGTTCTTGTGGAGAACAACCCCATTTGGCTCACTAACTTCACACACCATCAGGCTTCCAAGCAGCTCTCAAGGAAACTCAGTTTTTACACTCTATGCTTAGTGCCCTTTGAGTGCCTAGGACTGAAATGAAGCTTGGTTAGCATCCCACACAAACGAATGCTCCACATGCGGGTTTCACATGCCACCAACTCCACATTCACAGGCAACTTCAGCGCCACAGCCGTTTTCAGATAGCCCTCAATGCAAAGGCTCTAGACGCAAATATTGGTGTGAGAGCTAATTCAATCAAGGAAACACTGCATGTTGGTGAAGGGCATATTGAAGAAGGATCAGCCGAGTGGTTCTTGTGGGAGAACAACTCCATTTAGCTCACTAACTTCACACACCATCAGGCTTCCAAGCAGCTCTCAAGGAAACTCAGTTTTCACTCTCTATGCTTAGTGCCCTTTGAGTACATTATCTAGGAATGAACCTGGTAGAACATCCCACACAAACGAATGCTCCACATGCGGGTTTCACATGCCACCAACTCCACATTCACAGGCAACTTCAGCGCCACAGCCGTTTTCAGATAGCCCTCAATGCAAAGGCTCTAGACGCAAATATTGGTGTGAGAGCTAATGCAATCAAGGAAACACTGCATGTTGGTGAAGGGCATATTGAAGAAGGATCAGCCAAGTGGTTCTTGTGGGAGAACAACTCCATTTGGCTCACTAACTTCACACACCATCAGGCTTCCAAGCAGCTCTCAAGGAAACTCAGTTTTCACACTCTATGCTTAGTGCCCTTTGAGTGCCTAGGACTGAAATAAAGCTTGGTGAGCATCCCACACAAACGAATGCTCCACATGCGGGTTTCACATGCCACCAACTCCACATTCACAGGCAACTTCAGCGCCACAGCCGTTTTCAGATAGCCCTCAATGCAAAGGCTCTAGACGCAAATATTGGTGTGAGAGCTAATTCAATCAAGGAAACAGTGCATGTTGGTGAAGGGCATATTGAAGAAGGATCAGCCGAGTGCTCTTGTGGGAGAACAACCCCATTTGGCTCACTAACTTCACACACCATCAGGCTTCCAAGCAGCTCTCAAGGAAACTCAGTTTTCACACTCTATGCTTAGTGCCCTTTGAGAGCATTATCTTAGAATGAACCTGGTAGAGCATCCCACACAAACGAATGCTCCACATGCGGGTTTCACATGCCACCAACTCCACATTCACAGGCAACTTCAGCGCCACAGCCGTTTTCAGATAGCCCTCAATGCAAAGGCTCTACACGCAAATATTGGTGTGAGAGCTAATTCAATCAAGGAAACACTGCATGTTGGTGAAGGGCATATTGAAGAAGGATCAGCTGAGTGGTTCTTGTAGGAGAACAACTTCATTTGGCTCACTAACTTCACACACCATCAGGCTTCCAAGCAACTCTCAAGGAAATCCAGTTTTCACACTCTATGCTTAGTGCCCTTTGAGAGCATTATCTTGGAATGAACGTGGTAGAGCATCCCACACAAACGAATGCTCTATATGCGGTTTCACATGCCACCAACTCCACATTCACAGGCAGCTTCAGCGCCACAGCCGATTTTAGATAGCCCTCAATGCAAAGGCTCTAGACGCAAATATTGGTGTGAGAGCTAATTCAATCAAGGAAACACTGCGTGTTGGTGAAGGGCATATTGAAGAAGGATCAGCCGAGTGGTTCTTGTGGGAGAACAACCCAATTTGGCTCACTAACTTCACACACCATCAGGCTTCCAAGCAGCTCTCAAGGAAACTCAGTTTTCACACTCTATGCTTAGTGCCCTTTGAGTGCCTAGGACTGAAAGGAAGCTTGGTGAGCATCTCACACAAACGAATGCTCCACATGCGGGTTTCACATGCCACCAACTCCACATTCACAGGCAACTTCAACGCCACAGCCGTTTTCAGATAGCCCTCAATGCAAAGGCTCTAGACGCAAATATTGGTGTGAGAGCTAATTCAATCAAGGAAACAATGCATGTTGGTCAAGGGCATATTGAAGAAGGATCAGCCGAGTGGTTCTTGTGGGAGAACAACCCCATTTGGCTCACTAACTTCACACACCATCAGGCTTCCAAGCAGCTCTCAAGGAAACTCAGTTTTTACACTCTATGCTTAGTTCCCTTTGAGTGCCTAGGACTGAAAGGAAGCTTGGTGATCATCTCACACAAACGAATGCTCCACATGCGGGTTTCACATGCCACCAACTCCACATTCACAGGCAACTTCAGCGCCACAGCCGTTTTCAGATAGCCCTCAATGCAAAGGCTCTAGACGCAAATATTGGTGTGAGAGCTAATTCAATCAAGGAAACACTGCATGTTGGTGAAGGGCATATTGAAGAAGGATCAGCCGAGTGGTTCTTGTGGGAGAACAACCCCATTTGGCTCACTAACTTCACACACCATCAGGCTTCCAAGCAGCTCTCAAGGAAACTCAGTTTTTACACTCTATGCTTAGTGCCCTTTGAGTGCCTAGGACTGAAATGAAGCTTGGTTAGCATCCCACACAAACGAATGCTCCACATGCGGGTTTCACATGCCACCAACTCCACATTCACAGGCAACTTCAGCGCCACAGCCGTTTCAGATAGCCCTCAATGCAAAGGCTCTAGACGCAAATATTGGTGTGAGAGCTAATTCAATCAAGGAAACACTGCATGTTGGTGAAGGGCATATTGAAGAAGGATCAGCCGAGTGGTTCTTGTGGGAGAACAACTCCATTTAGCTCACTAACTTCACACACCATCAGGCTTCCAAGCAGCTCTCAAGGAAACTCAGTTTTCACTCTCTATGCTTAGTGCCCTTTGAGTACATTATCTAGGAATGAACCTGGTAGAACATCCCACACAAACGAATGCTCCACATGCGGGTTTCACATGCCACCAACTCCACATTCACAGGCAACTTCAGCGCCACAGCCGTTTTCAGATAGCCCTCAATGCAAAGGCTCTAGACGCAAATATTGGTGTGAGAGCTAATGCAATCAAGGAAACACTGCATGTTGGTGAAGGGCATATTGAAGAAGGATCAGCCAAGTGGTTCTTGTGGGAGAACAACTCCATTTGGCTCACTAACTTCACACACCATCAGGCTTCCAAGCAGCTCTCAAGGAAACTCAGTTTTCACACTCTATGCTTAGTGCCCTTTAGTGCCTAGGACTGAAATAAAGCTTGGTGAGCATCCCACACAAACGAATGCTCCACATGCGGGTTTCACATGCCACCAACTCCACATTCACAGGCAACTTCAGCGCCACAGCCGTTTTCAGATAGCCCTCAATGCAAAGGCTCTAGACGCAAATATTGGTGTGAGAGCTAATTCAATCAAGGAAACAGTGCATGTTGGTGAAGGGCATATTGAAGAAGGATCAGCCGAGTGCTCTTGTGGGAGAACAACCCCATTTGGCTCACTAACTTCACACACCATCAGGCTTCCAAGCAGCTCTCAAGGAAACTCAGTTTTCACACTCTATGCTTAGTGCCCTTTGAGAGCATTATCTTAGAATGAACCTGGTAGAGCATCCCACACAAACGAATGCTCCACATGCGGGTTTCACATGCCACCAACTCCACATTCACAGGCAACTTCAGCGCCACAGCCGTTTTCAGATAGCCCTCAATGCAAAGGCTCTACACGCAAATATTGGTGTGAGAGCTAATTCAATCAAGGAAACACTGCATGTTGGTGAAGGGCATATTGAAGAAGGATCAGCTGAGTGGTTCTTGTAGGAGAACAACTTCATTTGGCTCACTAACTTCACACACCATCAGGCTTCCAAGCAACTCTCAAGGAAATCCAGTTTTCACACTCTATGCTTAGTGCCCTTTGAGAGCATTATCTTGGAATGAACGTGGTAGAGCATCCCACACAAACGAATGCTCTATATGCGGTTTCACATGCCACCAACTCCACATTCACAGGCAGCTTCAGCGCCACAGCCGATTTTAGATAGCCCTCAATGCAAAGGCTCTAGACGCAAATATTGGTGTGAGAGCTAATTCAATCAAGGAAACACTGCGTGTTGGTGAAGGGCATATTGAAGAAGGATCAGCCGAGTGGTTCTTGTGGGAGAACAACCCAATTTGGCTCACTAACTTCACACACCATCAGGCTTCCAAGCAGCTCTCAAGGAAACTCAGTTTTCACACTCTATGCTTAGTGCCCTTTGAGTGCCTAGGACTGAAAGGAAGCTTGGTGAGCATCTCACACAAACGAATGCTCCACATGCGGGTTTCACATGCCACCAACTCCACATTCACAGGCAACTTCAACGCCACAGCCGTTTTCAGATAGCCCTCAATGCAAAGGCTCTAGACGCAAATATTGGTGTGAGAGCTAATTCAATCAAGGAAACAATGCATGTTGGTCAAGGGCATATTGAAGAAGGATCAGCCGAGTGGTTCTTGTGGAGAACAACCCCATTTGGCTCACTAACTTCACACACCATCAGGCTTCCAAGCAGCTCTCAAGGAAACTCAGTTTTTACACTCTATGCTTAGTTCCCTTTGAGTGCCTAGGACTGAAAGGAAGCTTGGTGATCATCTCACACAAACGAATGCTCCACATGCGGGTTTCACATGCCACCAACTCCACATTCACAGGCAACTTCAGCGCCACAGCTGTTTTCAGATAGCTCTCAATGCAAAGGCTCTAGACGCAAATATTGGTGTGAGAGCTAATTCAATCAAGGAAACACTGCATGTTGGTGAAGGGCATATTGAAGAAGGATCAGCCGAGAAGTTCTCTGGGAGAACAACCCCATTTGGCTCACTAACTTCACACACCATCAGGCTTCCAAGCAGCTCTCAAGGAAACTCAGTTTTTACACTCTATGCTTAGTGCCCTTTGAGTGCCTAGGACTGAAAGGAAGCTTTGTTAGCATCCCACACAAACGAATGCTCCACATGCGGGTTTCACATGCCACCAACTCCACATTCACAGGCAACTTCAGCGCCACAGCCGTTTTCAGATAGCCCTCAATGCAAAGGCTCTAGACGCAAATATTGGTGTGAGAGCTAATTCAATCAAGGAAACACTGCATGTTGGTGAAGGGCATATTGAAGAAGGATCAGCCGAGTGGTTCTTGTGGGAGAACAACTGCATTTAGCTCACTAACTTCACACACCATCAGGCTTCCAAGCAGCTCTCAAGGAAACTCAGTTTTCACACTCTATGCTTAGTGCCCTTTGAGTGCATTATCTAGGAATGAACCTGATAGAGCATCCCACACAAACGAATGCTCCACATGCGGGTTTCACATGCCACCAACTCCACATTCACAGGCAACTTCAGCGCCACAGCCGTTTTCAGACAGCCCTCAATGCAAAGGCTCTACACGCAAATATTGGAGTGAGAGCTAATTCAATCAAGGAAACACTGCATGTTGGTTAAGGGCATATTGAAGAAGGATCAGCCGAGTGGTTCTTGTGGGAGAACAACCCCATTTGGCTCACTAACTTCACACACCATCAGGCTTCCAAGCAGCTCTCAAGGAAACTCAGTTTTCACACTCTATGCTTAGTGCCCTTTGATTGCCTAGGCCTGAAAGGAAGCTTGGTGAGCATCTCACACAAACGAATGCTCCACATGCGGGTTTCACATGCCACCAACTCCACATTCACAGGCAACTTCAGCGCCACAGCCATTTTCAGATAGCCCTCAATGCAAAGGCTCTAGACGCAAATATTGGTGTGAGAGCTAATTCAATCAAGGAAACACTGCATGTTGGTGAAGGGCATATTGAAGAAGGATCAGCCGAGTGGTTCTTGTGGGAGAACAACTCCATTTAGCTCACTAACTTCACACACCATCAGGCTTCCAAGCAGCTCTCAAGGAAACTCAGTTTTCACTCTCTATGCTTAGTGCCCTTTGAGTGCATTATCTAGGAATGAACCTGGTAGAACATCCCACACAAACGAATGCTCCACATGCGGGTTTCACATGCCACCAACTCCACATTCACAGGCAACTTCAGCGCCACAGCCGTTTTCAGATAGCCCTCAATGCAAAGGCTCTAGACACAAATATTGTGTGAGAGCTAATTCAATCAAGGAAACACTGCATGTTGGTGAAGGGCATATTGAAGAAGGATCAGCCGACTGGTTCTTGTAGGAGAACAACCCCATTTGGCTCACTAACTTCACACACCATCAGGCTTCCAAGCAGCTCTCAAGGAAACTCAGTTTTCACACTCTATGCTTAGTGCCCTTTGAGAGCATTATCTTGGAATGATCCTGGTAGAGCATCCCACACAAACGAATGCTCTACATGCGGGTTTCACATGCCACCAACTCCACATTCACAGGCAACTTCAGCGCCACAGCCGTTTTCAGATAGCCCTCAATGCAAAGGCTCTAGACGCAAATATTGGTGTGAGAGCTAATTCAATCAAGGAAACACTGCATGTTGGTGAAGGGCACATTGAAGAAGGATCAGCCGAGTGGTTCTTGTGGGAGAACAACCCCATTTGGCTCACTAACTTCACACACCATCAGGCTTCCAAGCAGCTCTCAAGGAAACTCAGTTTTCACACTCTATGCTTAGTGCCCTTTGAGTGCCTAGGACTGAAATGAAGCTTGGTGAGCATCCCACACAAACGAATGCTCCACATGCGGGTTTCACATGCCACCAACTCCACATTCACAATCAACTTCAGCGCCACAGCCGTTTTCAGATAGCCCTCAATGCAAAGGCTCTAGACGCAAATATTGGTGTGAGAGCTAATTCAATCAAGGAAACACTGCATGTTGGTGAAGGGCATATTGAAGAAGGATCAGCCAAGTGGTTCTTGTGGGAGAACAACCCCATTTGGCTCACTAACTTCACACACCATCAGGCTTCCAAGCAGCTCTCAAGGAAACTCAGTTTTCACACTCTATGCTTAGTGCCCTTTGATTGCCTAGGACTGAAATGAAGCTTGGTGAGCATCCCACACAAACGAATGCTCCACATGCGGGTTTCACATGCCACCAACTCCACATTCACAGGCAACTTCAGCGCCACAGCCGTTTTCAGATAGCCCTCAATGCAAAGGCTCTAGACGCAAATATTGGTGTGAGAGCTAATTCAATCAAGGAAACACTGCATGTTGGTGAAGGGCATATTGAAGAAGGATCAGCCAAGTGGTTCTTGTGGAGAACAACTCCATTTGGCTCACTAACTTCACACACCATCAGGCTTCCAAGCAGCTCTCAAGGAAACTCAGTTTTCACACTCTATGCTTAGTGCCCTTTGAGTGCCTAGGACTGAAAGGAAGCTTGGTGAGCATCTCACACAAACGAATGCTCCACATGCGGGTTTCACATGCCACCAACTCCACATTCACAGGCAACTTCAGCGCCACAGCTGTTTTCAGATAGCCCTCAATGCAAAGGCTCTAGACGCAAATATTGGTGTGAGAGCTAATTCAATCAAGGAAACACTGCATGTTGGTGAAGGGCATATTGAAGAAGGATCAGCCGAGTGGTTCTTGTGGGAGAATAACTCCATTTGGCTCACTGACTTCACACACCACCAGGCTTCTAAGTAGCTCTCAAGGAAACTCAGTTTTCACACTCCATGCTTAGTGCTCTTTGAGTGCCTAGGACTGAAAGGAAGCTTGGTGAGCATCCCACACAAACGAATGCTCCACATGCGGGTTTCACATGCCACCAACTCCACATTCACAGGCAACTTCAGCGCCACAGCCGTTTCAGATAGCCCTCAATGCGAAGGCTCTAGACGCAAATATTGGTGTGAGAGCTAATTCAATCAAGGAAACACTGCATGTTGGTGAAGGGCATATTGAAGAAGGATCAGCCGAGTGGTTCTTGTGGGAGAACAACTCCATTTGGCTCACTAACGTCACACACCATCAGGCTTCCAAGCAGCTCTCAAGGAAACTCAGTTTTCACACTCTATGCTTAGTGCCATTTGAGTGCATTATCTAGGAATGAACCTGGTAGAGCATCCCACACAACGAATGCTCCACATGCGGTTTTCACATGCCACCAACTCAACATTCACAGGCAACTTCAGCGCCACAGCCGTTTTCAGATATCCCTCAATGCAAAGGCTCTAGACGCAAATATTGGTGTGAGAGCTAATTCAATCAAGGAAACACTGCATGTTGGTGAAGGGCATATTGAAGAAGGATCAGCCGAGTGGTTCTTGTGGGAGAACAAACCCATTTGGCTCACTAACTTCACACACCATCAGGCTTCCAAGCAGCTCTCAAGGAAACTCCGTTTTCACACTCTATCCTTAGTGCCCTTTGAGTGCCTAGGACTGAAAAGAAGCTTGGTGAGCATCCCACACAAACGAATGCTCCACATGCGGGTTTCACATGCCACCAACTCCACATTCACAGGCAACTTCAGCGCCACAGCCGTTTTCAGATAGCCCTCAATGCAAAGGCTCTAGACGCAAATATTGGTGTGAGAGCTAATTCAATCAAGGAAACACTGCATGTTGGTGAAGGGCATATTGAAGAAGGATCAGCCGAGTGGTTCTTGTGGGAGAACAACTACATTTAGCTCACTAACTTCACACACCATCAGGCTTCCAAGCAGCTCTCAAGGAAACTCAGTTTTCACTCTCTATGCTTAGTGCCCTTTGAGTGCATTATCTAGGAATGAACCTGGTAGAGCATCCCACACAAACGAATGCTCCACATGCGGGTTTCACATGCCACCAACTCCACATTCACAGGCAACTTCAGCGCCACAGCCGTTTTCAGATAGCCCTCAATGCAAAGGCTCTAGACGCAAATATTGGTGTGAGAGCTAATTCAATCAAGGAAACACTGCATGTTGGTGAAGGGCATATTGAAGAAGGATCAGCGAGTGGTTCTTGTAGGAGAACAACTTCATTTGGCTCACTAACTTCACACACCATCAGGCTTCCAAGCAGCTCTCAAGGAAACTCAGTTTTCACACTCTATGCTTAGTGCCCATTGAGTGCATTATCTAGGAATGAACCTGGTAGAGCATCCCACACAAACGAATGCTTCACATGCGGGTTTCACATGCCACCCACTCCACATTCACAGGCAACTTCAGCGCCACAGCCGTTTTCAGATAGCCCTCAATGCAAAGGCTCTAGACGCAAATATTGGTGTGAGAGCTAATTCAATCAAGGAAACACTGCATGTTGGTGAAGGGCATATTGAAGAAGGATCAGCCGAGTGGTTCTTGTGGGAGAATAACTCCATTTGGCTCACTAACTTCACACACCATCAGGCTTCCAAGTAGCTCTCAAGGAAACTCAGTTTTCACACTCTATGCTTAGTGCCCTTTGAGTGCCTAGGACTGAAATGAAGCTTGGTGAGCATCCCACACAAACGAATGCTCCACATGCGGGTTTCACATGCCACCAACTCCACATTCACAGGCAACTTCAGCGCCACAGCCGTTTTCAGATAGCCCTCAATGCAAAGGCTCTAGACGCAAATATTGGTGTGAGAGCTAATTCAATCAAGGAAACACTGCATGTTGGTGAAGGGCATATTGAAGAAGGATCAGCTGAGTGGTTCTTGTGGGAGAACAACTCCATTTAGCTCACTAACTTCACACACCATCAGGCTTCCAAGCAGCTCTCAAGGAAACCCAGTTTTCACACTCTATGCTTAGTGCCCTTTGAGTGCATTATCTAGGAATGAACCTGGTAGAGCATCCCACACAAACGAATGCTCCACATGCGGGTTTCACATGCCACCAACTCCACATTCACAGGCAACTTCAGCGCCACAGCCGTTTTCAGATAGCCCTCAATGCAAAGGCTCTAGACGCAAATATTGGTGTGAGAGCTAATTCAATCAAGGAAACACTGCATGTTGGTGAAGGGCATATTGAAGAAGGATCAGCCGAGTGGTTCTTGTGGGAGAACAACTCCATTTGGCTCACTAACTTCACACACCATCAGGCTTCCAAGCAGCTCTCAAGGAAACTCAGTTTTCACACTCTATGCTTAGTGCCCTTTGAGTGCCTAGGAATGAAATGAAGCTTATGAGCATCCCACACAAACGAATGCTCCACATGCGGGTTTCACATGCCACCAACTCCACATTCACAGGCAACTTCAGCGCCACAGCCGTTTTCAGATAGCCCTCAATGCAAAGGCTCTAGACGCAAATATTGGTGTGAGAACTAATTCAATCAAGGAAACACTGCATGTTGGTGAAGGGCATATTGAAGAAGGATCAGCCGAGTGGTTCTTGTGGGAGAATAACTCCATTTGGCTCACTAACTTCACACACCACCAGGCTTCTAAGTAGCTCTCAAGGAAACTCAGTTTTCACACTCCATGCTTAGTGCTCTTTGAGTGCCTAGGACTGAAATGAAGCTTGGTGAGCATCCCACACAAACGAATGCTCCACATGCGGGTTTCACATGCCACCAACTCCACATTCACAGGCAACTTCAGCGCCACAGCCGTTTTCAGATAGCCCTCAATGCGAAGGCTCTAGACGCAAATATTGGTGTGAGAGCTAATTCAATCAAGGAAACACTGCATGTTGGTGAAGGGCATATTGAAGAAGGATCAGCCGAGTGGTTCTTGTGGGAGAACAACTCCATTTGGCTCACTAACGTCACACACCATCAGGCTTCCAAGCAGCTCTCAAGGAAACTCAGTTTTCACTCTCTATGCTTAGTGCCATTTGAGTGCATTATCTAGGAATGAACCTGGTAGAGCATCCCACACAAACGAATGCTCCACATGCGGTTTTCACATGCCACCAACTCCACATTCACAGGCAACTTCAGCGCCACAGCCGTTTTCAGATAGCCCTCAATGCAAAGGCTCTAGACGCAAATATTGGTGTGAGAGCTAATTCAATCAAGGAAACACTGCATGTTGGTGAAGGGCATATTGAAGAAGGATCAGCCGAGTGGTTCTTGTGGGAGAACAAACCCATTTGGCTCACTAACTTCACACACCATCAGGCTTCCAAGCAGCTCTCAAGGAACTCCGTTTTCACACTCTATGCTTAGTGCACTTTGAGTGCCTAGGACTGAAAAGAAGCTTGGTGAGCATCTCACAGAAACGAATGCTCCACATGCGGGTTTCACATGCCACCAACTCCACATTCACAGGCAACTTCAGCGCCACAGCCGTTTTCAGATAGCCCTCAATGCAAAGGCTCTAGACGCAAATATTGGTGTGAGAGCTAATTCAATCAAGGAAACACTGCATGTTGGTGAAGGGCATATTGAAGAAGGATCAGCCGAGTGGTTCTTGTGGGAGAACAACTACATTTAGCTCACTAACTTCACACACCATCAGGCTTCCAAGCAGCTCTCAAGGAAACTCAGTTTTCACTCTCTATGCTTAGTGCCCTTTGAGTGCATTATCTAGGAATGAACCTGGTAGAGCATCCCACACAAACGAATGCTCCACATGCGGGTTTCACATGCCACCAACTCCACATTCACAGGCAACTTCAGCGCCACAGCCGTTTTCAGATAGCCCTCAATGCAAAGGCTCTAGACGCAAATATTGGTGTGAGAGCTAATTCAATCAAGGAAACACTGCATGTTGGTGAAGGGCATATTGAAGAAGGATCAGCCGAGTGGTTCTTGTAGGAGAACAACTTCATTTGGCTCACTAACTTCACACACCATCAGGCTTCCAAGCAGCTCTCAAGGAAACTCAGTTTTCACTCTCTATGCTTAGTGCCCTTTGAGTGCATTATCTAGGAATGAACCTGGTAGAGCATCCCACACAAACGAATGCTCCACATGCGGGTTTCACATGCCACCAACTCCACATTCACAGGCAACTTCAGCGCCACAGCCGTTTTCAGATAGCCCTCAATGCCAAGGCTCTAGACGCAAATATTGGTGTGAGAGCTAATTCAATCAAGGAAACACTGCATGTTGGTGAAGGGCATATTGAAGAAGGATCAGCCGAGTGGTTCTTGTAGGAGAACAACTTCATTTGGCTCACTAACTTCACACACCATCAGGCTTCCAAGCAGCTCTCAAGGAAACTCAGTTTTCACACTCTATGCTTAGTGCCCATTGAGTGCATTATCTAGGAATGAACCTGGTAGAGCATCCCACACAAACGAATGCTTCACATGCGGGTTTCACATGCCACCCACTCCACATTCACAGGCAACTTCAGCGCCACAGCCGTTTTCAGATAGCCCTCAATGCAAAGGCTCTAGACGCAAATATTGGTGTGAGAGCTAATTCAATCAAGGAAACACTGCATGTTGGTGAAGGGCATATTGAAGAAGGATCAGCCGAGTGGTTCTTGTGGGAGAATAACTCCATTTGGCTCACTAACTTCACACACCATCAGGCTTCCAAGTAGCTCTCAAGGAAACTCAGTTTTCACACTCTATGCTTAGTGCCCTTTGAGTGCCTAGGACTGAAATGAAGCTTGGTGAGCATCCCACACAAACGAATGCTCCACATGCGGGTTTCACATGCCACCAACTCCACATTCACAGGCAACTTCAGCGCCACAGCCGTTTTCAGATAGCCCTCAATGCAAAGGCTCTAGACGCAAATATTGGTGTGAGAGCTAATTCAATCAAGGAAACACTGCATGTTGGTGAAGGGCATATTGAAGAAGGATCAGCCGAGTGGTTCTTGTGGGAGAACAACTCCATTTGGCTCACTAACTTCACACACCATCAGACTTCCAAGCAGCTCTCAAGGAAACCCAGTTTTCACACTCTATGCTTAGTGCACTTTGAGTGCATTATCTAGGAATGAACCTGGTAGAGCATCCCACACAAACGAATGCTCCACATGCGGGTTTCACATGCCACCAACTCCACATTCACAGGCAACTTCAGCGCCACAGCCGTTTTCAGATAGCCCTCAATGCAAAGGCTCTAGACGCAAATATTGGTGTGAGAGCTAATTCAATCAAGGAAACACTGCATGTTGGTGAAGGGCATATTGAAGAAGGATCAGCCGAGTGGTTCTTGTGGGAGAACAACTCCATTTGGCTCACTAACTTCACACACCATCAGGCTTCCAAGCAGCTCTCAAGGAAACTCAGTTTTCACACTCTATGCTTAGTGCCCTTTGAGTGCCTAGGAATGAAATGAAGCTTATGAGCATCCCACACAAACGAATGCTCCACATGCGGGTTTCACATGCCACCAACTCCACATTCACAGGCAACTTCAGCGCCACAGCCGTTTTCAGATAGCCCTCAATGCAAAGGCTCTAGACGCAAATATTGGTGTGAGAGCTAATTCAATCAAGGAAACACTGCATGTTGGTGAAGGGCATATTGAAGAAGGATCAGCCGAGTGGTTCTTGTGGGAGAACAAACCCATTTGGCTCACTAACTTCACACACCATCAGGCTTCCAAGCAGCTCTCAAGGAAACTCAGTTTTCACACTCTATGCTTAGTGCCCTTTGAGAGCATTATCTTAGAATGAACCTGGTAGAGCATCCCACACAAACGAATGCTCCACATGCGGGTTTCACATGCCACCAACTCCACATTCACAGGCAACTTCAGCGCCACAGCCGTTTTCAGATAGCCCTCAATGCAAAGGCTCTACACGCAAATATTGGTGTGAGAGCTAATTCAATCAAGGAAACACTGCATGTTGGTGAAGGGCATATTGAAGAAGGATCAGCTGAGTGGTTCTTGTAGGAGAACAACTTCATTTGGCTCACTAACTTCACACACCATCAGGCTTCCAAGCAACTCTCAAGGAAATCCAGTTTTCACACTCTATGCTTAGTGCCCTTTGAGAGCATTATCTTGGAATGAACGTGGTAGAGCATCCCACACAAACGAATGCTCTATATGCGGTTTCACATGCCACCAACTCCACATTCACAGGCAGCTTCAGCGCCACAGCCGATTTTAGATAGCCCTCAATGCAAAGGCTCTAGACGCAAATATTGGTGTGAGAGCTAATTCAATCAAGGAAACACTGCGTGTTGGTGAAGGGCATATTGAAGAAGGATCAGCCGAGTGGTTCTTGTGGGAGAACAACCCAATTTGGCTCACTAACTTCACACACCATCAGGCTTCCAAGCAGCTCTCAAGGAAACTCAGTTTTCACACTCTATGCTTAGTGCCCTTTGAGTGCCTAGGACTGAAAGGAAGCTTGGTGAGCATCTCACACAAACGAATGCTCCACATGCGGGTTTCACATGCCACCAACTCCACATTCACAGGCAACTTCAACGCCACAGCCGTTTTCAGATAGCCCTCAATGCAAAGGCTCTAGACGCAAATATTGGTGTGAGAGCTAATTCAATCAAGGAAACAATGCATGTTGGTCAAGGGCATATTGAAGAAGGATCAGCCGAGTGGTTCTTGTGGGAGAACAACCCCATTTGGCTCACTAACTTCACACACCATCAGGCTTCCAAGCAGCTCTCAAGGAAACTCAGTTTTTACACTCTATGCTTAGTTCCCTTTGAGTGCCTAGGACTGAAAGGAAGCTTGGTGATCATCTCACACAAACGAATGCTCCACATGCGGGTTTCACATGCCACCAACTCCACATTCACAGGCAACTTCAGCGCCACAGCTGTTTTCAGATAGCTCTCAATGCAAAGGCTCTAGACGCAAATATTGGTGTGAGAGCTAATTCAATCAAGGAAACACTGCATGTTGGTGAAGGGCATATTGAAGAAGGATCAGCCGAGAAGTTCTCTGGAGAACAACCCCATTTGGCTCACTAACTTCACACACCATCAGGCTTCCAAGCAGCTCTCAAGGAAACTCAGTTTTTACACTCTATGCTTAGTGCCCTTTGAGTGCCTAGGACTGAAAGGAAGCTTTGTTAGCATCCCACACAAACGAATGCTCCACATGCGGGTTTCACATGCCACCAACTCCACATTCACAGGCAACTTCAGCGCCACAGCCGTTTTCAGATAGCCCTCAATGCAAAGGCTCTAGACGCAAATATTGGTGTGAGAGCTAATTCAATCAAGGAAACACTGCATGTTGGTGAAGGGCATATTGAAGAAGGATCAGCCGAGTGGTTCTTGTGGAGAACAACTGCCATTTAGCTCACTAACTTCACACACCATCAGGCTTCCAAGCAGCTCTCAAGGAAACTCAGTTTTCACACTCTATGCTTAGTGCCCTTTGAGTGCATTATCTAGGAATGAACCTGGTAGAGCATCCCACACAAACGAATGCTCCACATGCGGGTTTCACATGCCACCAACTCCACATTCACAGGCAACTTCAGTGCCACAGCCGTTTTCAGATAGCCCTCA
>NW_026699322.1:0-82814 GCF_030435755.1 Ochotona princeps | reverse complement strand
TGGAAACTCAGTTTTCACACTCTATGCTTAGTGCCCTTTGAGTGCATTATCTAGGAATGAACCTGGTAGAGCATCCCACACAAACGAATGCTCCACATGCGGGTTTCACATGCCACCAACTCCACATTCACAGGCAACTTCAGCGCCACAGACGTTTGCAGATAGCCCTCAATGCAAAGGCTCTAGACGCAAATATTGGTGTGAGAACTAATTCAATCAAGGAAACACTGCATGTTGGTGAAGGGCATATTGAAGAAGAATCAGCCGAGTGGTTCTTGTGGGAGAACAACTCCATATGGCTCACTAACGTCACACACCATCAGGCTTCCAAGCAGCTCTCAAGGAAACTCAGTTTTCACACTCTATGCTTAGTGCCCTATGAGTGCATTATCTAGGAATGAACCTGGTAGAGCATCCCACACAAACGAATGCTCCACATGCGGGTTTCACATGCCACCAACTCCACATTCACAGGCAACTTCAGCGCCACAGACGTTTGCAGATAGCCCTCAATGCAAAGGCTCTAGATGCAAATATTGGTGTTAGAGCTAATTCAATCAAGGAAACACTGCATGTTGGTGAAGGGCATATTGAAGAAGAATCACCCGAGTGGTTCCTGTGGGAGAACAACTCCATTTGGCTCACTAACGTCACACACCATCAGGCTTCCAAGCAGCTCTCAAGGAAACTCAGTTTTCACACTCTATGCTTAGTGTCCTTTGAGTGCATTATCTAGGAATGAACCTGGTAGAGCATCCCACACAAACGAATGCTCCACATGTGGGTTTCACATGCCACCAACTCCACATTCACAGGCAACTTCAGCGTCACAGACTTTTGCAGATAGCCCTCAATGCAAAGGCTCTAGACGCAAATATTGGTGTGAGAGCTAATTCAATCAAGGAAACACTGCATGTTGGTGAAGGGCATATTGAAGAAGAATCAGCCGAGTGGTTCTTGTGGGAGAACAACTCCATTTGGCTCACTAACGTCACACACCATCAGGCTTCCAAGCAGCTCTCAAGGAAACTCAGTTTTCACACTCTATGCTTAGTGCCCTTTGAGTGCATTATCTAGGAATGAACCTGGTAGAGCATCCCACACAAACGAATGCTCCACATGCGGGTTTCCCATGCCACCAACTCCACATTCACAGGCAACTTCAGCGCCACAGACGTTTTCAGATAGCCCTCAATGCAAAGGCTCTAGAAGCAAATATTGGTGTGAGAGCTAATTCAATCAAGGAAACACTGCATGTTGGTGAAGGGCATATTGAAGAAGAATCAGCCGAGTGGTTCTTGTGGGAGAACAACTCCATTTGGCTCACTAACGTCACACACCATCATGCTTCCAAGCAGCTCTCAAGGAAACTCAGTTTTCACACTCTATGCTTAGTGCCCTTTGAGTGCATTATCTAGGAATGAACCTGGTAGAGCATCCCACACAAACGAATGCTCCACATGCGGGTTTCACATGCCACCAACTCCACATTCACAGGCAACTTCAGCGCCACAGACGTTTGCAGATAGCCCTCAATGCAAAGGCTCTAGACGCAAATATTGGTGTGAGAGCTAATTCAATCAAGGAAACTGCATGTTGGTGAAGGGCATATTGAAGAAGAATCAGCCGAGTGGTTCTTGTGGGAGAACAACTCCATTTGGCTCACTAACTTCACACACCATCAGGCTTCCAAGCAGCTCTCAAGGAAACTCAGTTTTCACACTCTATGCTTAGTGCCCTTTGAGTGCATTATCTAGGAATGAACCTGGTAGAGCATCCCACACAAACGAATGCTCCACATGTGGGTTTCACATGCCACCAACTCCACATTCACAGGCAACTTCAGCGTCACAGACTTTTGCAGATAGCCCTCAATGCAAGGGCTCTAGACGCAAATATTGGTGTGAGAGCTAATTCAATCAAGGAAACACTGCATGTTGGTGAAGGGCATATTGAAGAAGAATCAGCCGAGTGGTTCTTGTGGGAGAACAACTCCATTTGGCTCACTAACGTCACACACCATCAGGCTTCCAAGCAGCTCTCAAGGAAACTCAGTTTTCACACTCTATGCTTAGTGCCCTTTGAGTGCATTATCTAGGAATGAACCTGGTAGAGCATCCCACACAAACGAATGCTCCACATGCGGGTTTCACATGCCACCAACTCCACATTCACAGGCAACTTCAGCGCCACAGACGTTTTCAGATAGCCCTCAATGCAAAGGCTCTAGAAGCAAATATTGGTGTGAGAGCTAATTCAATCAAGGAAACACTGCATGTTGGTGAAGGGCATATTGAAGAAGAATCAGCCGAGTGGTTCTTGTGGGAGAACAACTCCATTTGGCTCACTAACGTCACACACCATCAGGCTTCCAAACAACTCTGAAGGAAACTCAGTTTTCACACTCTATGCTTAGTGCCCTTTGAGTGCATTATCTAGGAATGAACCTGGTAGAGCATCCCACACAAACGAATGCTCCACATGCGGGTTTCACATGCCACCAACTCCACATTCACAGGCAACTTCAGCGCCACAGACTTTTGCAGATAGCCCTCAATGCAAAGGCTCTAGACGCAAATATTGGTGTGAGAGCTAATTCAATCAAGGAAACTGCATGTTGGTGAAGGGCATATTGAAGAAGAATCAGCCGAGTGGTTCTTGTGGGAGAACAACTCCATTTGGCTCACTAACGTCACACACCATCAGGCTTCCAAGCAGCTCTCAAGGAAACTCAGTTTTCACACTCTATGCTTAGTGCCCTTTGAGTGCATTATCTGGGAATGAACCTGGTAGAGCATCCCACACAAACGAATGCTTCACATGCGGGTTTCACATGCCACCAACTCCACATTCACAGGCAACTTCAGCGCCACAGACGTTTGCAGATAGCCCTCAATGCAAAGGCTCTAGACGCAAATATTGGTGTGAGAGCTAATTCAATCAAGGAAACACTGCATGTTGGTGAAGCGCATATTGAAGAAGAATCAGCCGAGTGGTTCTTGTGGGAGAACAACTCCATTTGGCTCACTAACGTCACACACCATCAGGCTTCCAAGCAGCTCTCAAGGAAACTCAGTTTTCACACTCTATGCTTAGTGCCCTTTGAGTGCATTATCTAGGAATGAACCTGGTAGAGCATCCCACACAAACGAATGCTCCACATGCGTGTTTCTCATGCCACCAACTCCACATTCACAGGCAACTTCAGCGCCACAGACGTTTTCAGATAGCCCTCAATGCAAAGGATCTAGACGCAAATATTGGTGTGAGAGCTAATTCAATCAAGGAAACACTGCATGTTGGTGAAGGGCATATTGAAGAAGAATCAGCCGAGTGGTTCTTGTGGGAGAACAACTCCATTTGGCTCACTAACGTCACACACCATCAGGCTTCCAAGCAGCTCTCAAGGAAACTCAGTTTTCACACTCTATGCTTAGTGCCCTTTGAGTGCATTATCTAGGAATGAACCTGGTAGAGCATCCCACACAAACGAATGCTCCACATGCGGGTTTCACATGCCACCAACTCCACATTCACAGGCAACTTCAGCGTCATAGACGTTTGCAGATACCCCTCAATGCAAAGGCTCTAGACGCAAAAATTGGTGTGAGAGCTAATTCAATCAAGGAAACACTGCATGTTGGTGAAGGGCATATTGAAGAAGAATCAGCCGAGTGGTTCTTGTGTGAGAACAACTCCATTTGGCTCACTAACGTCACACACCATCAGGCTTCCAAACAGCTCTCAAGGAAACTCAGTTTTCACACTCTATGCTTAGTGCTCTTTGAGTGCATTATGTAGGAATGAACCTGGTAGAGCATCCCACACAAACGAATGTTCCACATGCGGGTTTCACATGCCACCAACTCCACATTCACAGGCAACTTCAGCGCCACAGATGTTTGCAGATAGCCCTCAATGCAAAGGCTCTAGACGCAAATATTGGTGTGAGAGCTAATTCAATCAAGCAAACACTGCATGTTGGTGAAGGGCATATTGAAGAAGAATCAGCCGAGTGGTGCTTGTGGGAGAACAACTCCATTTGGCTCACTAACGTCACACACCATCAGGCTTCCAAGCAGCTCTCAAGGAAACTCACTTTTCACACTCTATGCTTAGTGCCCTTTGAGTGCATTATCTAGGAATAAACCTGGTAGAGCATCCCACACAAACGAATGCTCCACATGCGGGTTTCACATGCCACCAACTCCACATTCACAGGCAACTTCAGCGCCACAGACGTTTTCAGATAGCCCTCAATGCAAAGGCTCTAGACGCAAATATTGGTGTGAGAACTAATTCAATCAAGGAAACACTGCATGTTGGTGAAGGGCATATTGAAGAAGAATCAGCCGAGTGGTTCTTGTGGGAGAACAACTCCATTTGGCTCACTAACGTCACACACCATCAGGCTTCCAAGCAGCTCTCAAGGAAACTCAGTTTTCACACTCTATGCTTAGTGCCCTATGAGTGCATTATCTAGGAATGAACCTGGTAGAGCATCCCACACAAACGAATGCTCCACATGCGGGTTTCACATGCCACCAACTCCACATTCACAGGCAACTTCAGCGCCACAGACGTTTGCAGATAGCCCTCAATGCAAAGGCTCTAGATGCAAATATTGGTGTGAGAGCTAATTCAATCAAGGAAACACTGCATGTTGGTGAAGGGCATATTGAAGAAGAATCAGCCGAGTGGTTCTTGTGGGAGAACAACTCCATTTGGCTCACTAACGTCACACACCATCAGGCTTCCAAGCAGCTCTCAAGGAAACTCAGTTTTCACACTCTATGCTTAGTGCCCTTTGAGTGCATTATCTAGGAATGAACCTGGTAGAGCATCCCACACAAACGAATGCTCCACTTGCGTGTTTCTCATGCCACCAACTCCACATTCACAGGCAACTTCAGCGCCACAGACGTTTGCAGATAGCCCTCAATGCAAAGGATCTAGACGCAAATATTGGTGTGAGAGCTAATTCAATCAAGGAAACACTGCATGTTGGTGAAGGGCATATTGAAGAAGAATCAGCCGAGTGGTTCTTGTGGGAGAACAACTCCATTTGGCTCACTAACGTCACACACCATCAGGCTTCCAAGCAGCTCTCAAGGAAACTCAGTTTTCACACTCTATGCTTAGTGCCCTTTGAGGGCATTATCTAGGAATGAACCTGGTAGAGCATCCCACACAAACGAATGCTCCACATGCGTGTTTCTCATGCCACCAACTCCACATTCACAGGCAACTTCAGCGCCACAGACGTTTGCAGATAGCCCTCAATGCAAAGGATCTAGACGCAAATATTGGTGTGAGAGCTAATTCAATCAAGGAAACACTGCATGTTGGTGAAGGGCATATTGAAGAAGAATCAGCCGAGTGGTTCTTGTGGGAGAACAACTCCATTTGGCTCACTAACGTCACACACCATCAGGCTTCCAAGCAGCTCTCAAGGAAACTCAGTTTTCACACTCTATGCTTAGTGCCCTTTGAGTGCATTATCTAGGAATGAACCTGGTAGAGCATCCCACACAAACGAATGCTCCACATGCGGGTTTCACATGCCACCAACTCCACATTCACAGGCAACTTCAGCGTCATAGACGTTTGCAGATACCCCTCAATGCAAAGGCTCTAGACGCAAAAATTGGTGTGAGAGCTAATTCAATCAAGGAAACACTGCATGTTGGTGAAGGGCATATTGAAGAAGAATCAGCCGAGTGGTTCTTGTGTGAGAACAACTCCATTTG
Source organism: Ochotona princeps (assembly GCF_030435755.1). Classification (NCBI taxonomy): domain Eukaryota; kingdom Metazoa; phylum Chordata; class Mammalia; order Lagomorpha; family Ochotonidae; genus Ochotona; species Ochotona princeps. Next base: position 77,064 of record NW_026699322.1, on the reverse strand, counting down.
GCTCACTAACGTCACACACCATCAGGCTTCCAAACAGCTCTCAAGGAAACTCAGTTTTCACACTCTATGCTTAGTGCCCTTTGAGTGCATTATGTAGGAATGAACCTGGTAGAGCATCCCACACAAACGAATGTTCCACATGCGGGTTTCACATGCCACCAACTCCACATTCACAGGCAACTTCAGCGCCACAGATGTTTGCAGATAGCCCTCAATGCAAAGGCTCTAGACGCAAATATTGGTGTGAGAGCTAATTCAATCAAGCAAACACTGCATGTTGGTGAAGGGCATATTGAAGAAGAATCAGCCGAGTGGTTCCTGTGGGAGAACAACTCCATTTGGCTCACTAACGTCACACACCATCAGGCTTCCAAGCAGCTCTCAAGGAAACTCAGTTTTCACACTCTATGCTTAGTGCCCTTTGAGTGCATTATCTAGGAATAAACCTGGTAGAGCATCCCACACAAACGAATGCTCCACATGCGGGTTTCACATGCCACCAACTCCACATTCACAGGCAACTTCAGCGCCACAGACGTTTTCAGATAGCCCTCAATGCAAAGGCTCTAGACGCAAATATTGGTGTGAGAACTAATTCAATCAAGGAAACACTGCATGTTGGTGAAGGGCATATTGAAGAAGAATCAGCCGAGTGGTTCTTGTGGGAGAACAACTCCATTTGGCTCACTAACGTCACACACCATCAGGCTTCCAAGCAGCTCTCAAGGAAACTCAGTTTTCACACTCTATGCTTAGTGCCCTATGAGTGCATTATCTAGGAATGAACCTGGTAGAGCATCCCACACAAACGAATGCTCCACATGCGGGTTTCACATGCCACCAACTCCACATTCACAGGCAACCTCAGCGCCACAGACGTTTGCAGATAGCCCTCAATGCAAAGGCTCTAGATGCAAATATTGGTGTGAGAGCTAATTCAATCAAGGAAACACTGCATGTTGGTGAAGGGCATATTGAAGAAGAATCAGCCGAGTGGTTCTTGTGGGAGAACAACTCCATTTGGCTCACTAACGTCACACACCATCAGGCTTCCAAGCAGCTCTCAAGGAAACTCAGTTTTCACACTCTATGCTTAGTGCCCTTTGAGTGCATTATCTAGGAATGAACCTGGTAGAGCATCCCACACAAACGAATGCTCCACTTGCGTGTTTCTCATGCCACCAACTCCACATTCACAGGCAACTTCAGCGCCACAGACGTTTGCAGATAGCCCTCAATGCAAAGGATCTAGACGCAAATATTGGTGTGAGAGCTAATTCAATCAAGGAAACACTGCATGTTGGTGAAGGGCATATTGAAGAAGAATCAGCCGAGTGGTTCTTGTGGGAGAACAACTCCATTTGGCTCACTAACGTCACACACCATCAGGCTTCCAAGCAGCTCTCAAGGAAACTCAGTTTTCACACTCTATGCTTAGTGCCCTTTGAGTGCATTATCTAGGAATGAACCTGGTAGAGCATCCCACACAAACGAATGCTCCACATGCGGGTTTCACATGCCACCAACTCCACATTCACAGGCAACTTCAGCGTCATAGACGTTTGCAGATACCCCTCAATGCAAAGGCTCTAGACGCAAAAATTGGTGTGAGAGCTAATTCAATCAAGGAAACACTGCATGTTGGTGAAGGGCATATTGAAGAAGAATCAGCCGAGTGGTTCTTGTGTGAGAACAACTCCATTTGGCCCACTAACGTCACACACCATCAGGCTTCCAAACAGCTCTCAAGGAAACTCAGTTTTCACACTCTATGCTTAGTGCCCTTTGAGTGCATTATGTAGGAATGAACCTGGTAGAGCATCCCACACAAACGAATGTTCCACATGCGGGTTTCACATGCCACCAACTCCACATTCACAGGCAACTTCAGCGCCACAGATGTTTGCAGATAGCCCTCAATGCAAAGGCTCTAGACGCAAATATTGGTGTGAGAGCTAATTCAATCAAGCAAACACTGCATGTTGGTGAAGGGCATATTGAAGAAGAATCAGCCGAGTGGTTCTTGTGGGAGAACAACTCCATTTGGCTCACTAACGTCACACACCATCAGGCTTCCAAGCAGCTCTCAAGGAAACTCAGTTTTCACACTCTATGCTTAGTGCCCTTTGAGTGCATTATCTAGGAATAAACCTGGTAGAGCATCCCACACAAACGAATGCTCCACATGCGGGTTTCACATGCCACCAACTCCACATTCACAGGCAACTTCAGCGCCACAGACGTTTTCAGATAGCCCTCAATGCAAAGGCTCTAGACGCAAATATTGGTGTGAGAACTAATTCAATCAAGGAAACACTGCATGTTGGTGAAGGGCATATTGAAGAAGAATCAGCCGAGTGGTTCTTGTGGGAGAACAACTCCATTTGGCTCACTAACGTCACACACCATCAGGCTTCCAAGCAGCTCTCAAGGAAACTCAGTTTTCACACTCTATGCTTAGTGCCCTATGAGTGCATTATCTAGGAATGAACCTGGTAGAGCATCCCACACAAACGAATGCTCCACATGCGGGTTTCACATGCCACCAACTCCACATTCACAGGCAACTTCAGCGCCACAGACGTTTGCAGATAGCCCTCAATGCAAAGGCTCTAGATGCAAATATTGGTGTGAGAGCTAATTCAATCAAGGAAACACTGCATGTTGGTGAAGGGCATATTGAAGAAGAATCAGCCGAGTGGTTCTTGTGGGAGAACAACTCCATTTGGCTCACTAACGTCACACACCATCAGGCTTCCAAGCAGCTCTCAAGGAAACTCAGTTTTCACACTCTATGCTTAGTGCCCTTTGAGTGCATTATCTAGGAATGAACCTGGTAGAGCATCCCACACAAACGAATGCTCCACATGCTGGTTTCACATGCCACCAACTCCACATTCACAGGCAACTTCAGCGCCACAGACGTTTTCAGATAGCCCTCAATGCAAAGGCTCTAGAAGCAAATATTGGTGTGAGAGCTAATTCAATCAAGGAAACACTGCATGTTGGTGAAGGGCATATTGAAGAAGAATCAGCCGAGTGGTTCTTGTGGGAGAACAACACCATTTGGCTCACTAACGTCACACACCATCAGGCTTCCAAACAGCTCTCAAGGAAACTCAGTTTTCACACTCTTTGCTTAGTGCCCTATGAGTGCATTATCTAGGAATGAACCTGGTAGAGCATCCCACACAAATGAATGCTCCACATGCGGGTTTCACATGCCACCAACTCCACATTCACAGGCAACTTCAGCGCCACAGACGTTTGCAGATAGCCCTCAATGCAAAGGCTCTAGACGCAAATATTGGTGTGAGAGCTAATTCAATCAAGGAAACACTGCATGTTGGTGAAGGGCGTATTGAAGAAGAATCAGCCGAGTGGTTCTTGTGGGAGAACAACACCATTTGGCTCACTAACTTCACTCACCATCAGGCTTCCAAGCAGCTCTCAAGGAAACTCAGTTTTCACACTCTATGCTTAGTGCCCTTTGAGTGCATTATCTAGGAATGAACCTGGTAGAGCATCCCACACAAACGAATGCTCCACATGCGGGTTTCACATGCCACCAACTCCACATTCACAGATAATTTCAGCGCCACAGCAGATTGCATATAGCCCTCAATGCAAAGGCTCTAGACGCAAATATTGGTGTGAGAGCTAATTCAATCAAGGAAACACTGCATGTTGGTGAAGGGCATATTGAAGAAGAATCAGCCGAGTGGTTCTTGTGGGAGAACAACTCCATTTGGCTCACTAACTTCACACACCATCAGGCTTCCAAGCAGCTCTCAAGGAAACTCAGTTTTCACACTCTATGCTTAGTGCCCTATGAGTGCATTATCTAGGAATGAACCTGGTAGAGCATCCCACACAAACGAATGCTCCACATGCGGGTTTCACATGCCACCAACTCCACATTCACAGGCAACTTCAGCGCCACAGCCGTTTTCAGATAGCCCTCAATGCAAAGGCTCTAGACGCAAATATTGGTGTGAGAGCTAATTCAATCAAGGAAACACTGCATGTTGGTGAAGGGCGTATTGAAGAAGAATCAGCCGAGTGGTTCTTGTGGGAGAACAACTCCATTTGGCTCACTAACGTCACACACCATCAGGCTTCCAAACAACTCTGAAGGAAACTCAGTTTTCACACTCTATGCTTATTGCCCTTTGAGTGCATTATCTAGGAATGAACCTGCTAGAGCATCCCACACAAACGAATGCTCCACATGCGGGTTTCACATGCCACCAACTCCACATTCACAGGCAACTTCAGCGCCACAGACTTTTGCAGATAGCCCTCAATGCAAAGGCTCTAGACGCAAATATTGGTGTGAGAGCTAATTCAATCAAGGAAACACTGCATGTTGGTGAAGCGCATATTGAAGAAGAATCAGCCGAGTGGTTCTTGTGGGAGAACAACTCCATTTGGCTCACTAACGTCACACACCATCAGGCTTCCAAGCAGCTCTCAAGGAAACTCAGTTTTCACACTCTATGCTTAGTGCCCTTTGAGTGCATTATCTAGGAATGAACCTGGTAGAGCATCCCACACGAACGAATGCTCCACATGCGGGTTTCTCATGCCACCAACTCCACATTCACAGGCAACTTCAGCGCCACAGACGTTTGCAGATAGCCCTCAATGCAAAGGATCTAGACGCAAATATTGGTGTGAGAGGTAATTCAATCAAGGAAACACTGCATGTTTGTGAAGGGCATATTGAAGAAGAATCAGCCGAGTGGTTCTTGTGGGAGAACAACTCCATTTGGCTCACTAACGTCACACACCATCAGGCTTCCAAGCAGCTCTCAAGGAAACTCAGTTTTCACACTCTATGCTTAGTGCCCTTTGAGTGCATTATCTAGGAATGAACCTGGTAGAGCATCCCACACAAACAAATGCTCCACATGCGGGTTTCACATGCCACCAACTCCACATTCACAGGCAACTTCAGCGTCATAGACGTTTGCAGATACCCCTCAATGCAAAGGCTCTAGACGCAAATATTGGTGTGAGAGCTAATTCAATCAAGGAAACACTGCATGTTGGTGAAGGGCATATTGAAGAAGAATCAGCCGAGTGGTTCTTGTGGGAGAACAACTCCATTTGGCTCACTAACGTCACACACCATCAGGCTTCCAAACAGCTCTCAAGGAAACTCAGTTTTCACACTCTATGCTTAGTGCCCTTTGAGTGCATTATCTAGGAATGAACCTGGTAGAGCATCCCACACAAACGAATGTTCCACATGCGGGTTTCACATGCCACCAACTCCACATTCACAGGCAACTTCAGCGCCACAGATGTTTGCAGATAGCCCTCAATGCAAAGGCTCTAGACGCAAATATTTGTGTGAGAGCTAATTCAATCAAGCAAACACTGCATGTTGGTGAAGGGCATATTGAAGAAGAATCAGCCGAGTGGTTCCTGTGGGAGAACAACTCCATTTGGCTCACTAACGTCACACACCATCAGGCTTCCAAGCAGCTCTCAAGGAAACTCAGTTTTCACACTCTATGCTTAGTGCCCTTTGAGTGCATTATCTAGGAATGAACCTGGTAGAGCATCCCACACAAACGAATGCTCCACATGCGGGTTTCACATGCCACCAACTCCACATTCACAGGCAACTTCAGCGCCACAGACGTTTTCAGATAGCCCTCAATGCAAAGGCTCTAGAAGCAAATATTGGTGTGAGAGCTAATTCAATCAAGGAAACACTGCATGTTGGTGAAGGGCATATTGAAGAAGAATCAGCCGAGTGGTTCTTGTGGGAGAACAACACCATTTGGCTCACTAACGTCACACACCATCAGGCTTCCAAACAGCTCTCAAGGAAACTCAGTTTTCACACTCTTTGCTTAGTGCCCTATGAGTGCATTATCTAGGAATGAACCTGGTAGAGCATCCCACACAAATGAATGCTCCACATGCGGGTTTCACATGCCACCAACTCCACATTCACAGGCAACTTCAGCGCCACAGACGTTTTCAGATAGCCCTCAATGCAAAGGCTCTAGAAGCAAATATTGGTGTGAGAGCTAATTCAATCAAGGAAACACTGCATGTTGGTGAAGGGCATATTGAAGAAGAATCAGCCGAGTGGTTCTTGTGGGAGAACAACACCATTTGGCTCACTAACGTCACACACCATCAGGCTTCCAAACAGCTCTCAAGGAAACTCAGTTTTCACACTCTTTGCTTAGTGCCCTATGAGTGCATTATCTAGGAATGAACCTGGTAGAGCATCCCACACAAATGAATGCTCCACATGCGGGTTTCACATGCCACCAACTCCACATTCACAGGCAACTTCAGCGCCACAGACGTTTGCAGATAGCCCTCAATGCAAAGGCTCTAGACGCAAATATTGGTGTGAGAGCTAATTCAATCAAGGAAACACTGCATGTTGGTGAAGGGCGTATTGAAGAAGAATCAGCCGAGTGGTTCTTGTGGGAGAACAACACCATTTGGCTCACTAACTTCACTCACCATCAGGCTTCCAAGCAGCTCTCAAGGAAACTCAGTTTTCACACTGTATGCTTAGTGCCCTTTGAGTGCATTATCTAGGAATGAACATGGTAGAGCATCCCACACAAACGAATGCTCCACATGCGGGTTTCACATGCCACCAACTCCACATTCACAGATAATTTCAGCGCCACAGCAGATTGCATATAGCCCTCAATGCAAAGGCTCTAGACGCAAATATTGGTGTGAGAGCTAATTCAATCAAGGAAACACTGCATGTTGGTGAAGGGCATATTGAAGAAGAATCAGCCGAGTGGTTCTTGTGGGAGAACAACTCCATTTGGCTCACTAACTTCACACACCATCAGGCTTCCAAGCAGCTCTCAAGGAAACTCAGTTTTCACACTCTATGCTTAGTGCCCTATGAGTGCATTATCTAGGAATGAACCTGGTAGAGCATCCCACACAAACGAATGCTCCACATGCGGGTTTCACATGCCACCAACTCCACATTCACAGGCAACTTCAGCGCCACAGCCGTTTTCAGATAGCCCTCAATGCAAAGGCTCTAGACGCAAATATTGGTGTGAGAGCTAATTCAATCAAGGAAACACTGCATGTTGGTGAAGGGCGTATTGAAGAAGAATCAGCCGAGTGGTTCTTGTGGGAGAACAACTCCATTTGGCTCACTAACGTCACACACCATCAGGCTTCCAAACAACTCTGAAGGAAACTCAGTTTTCACACTCTATGCTTATTGCCCTTTGAGTGCATTATCTAGGAATGAACCTGGTAGAGCATCCCACACAAACGAATGCTCCACATGCGGGTTTCACATGCCACCAACTCCACATTCACAGGCAACTTCAGCGCCACAGACGTTTTCAGATAGCCCTCAATGCAAAGGCTCTAGACGCAAATATTGGTGTGAGAGCTAATTCAATCAAGGAAACACTGCATGTTGGTGAAGGGCATATTGAAGAAGAATCAGCCGAGTGGTTCTTGTGGGAGAACAACTCCATTTGGCTCACTAACGTCACACACCATCAGGCTTCCAAGCAGCTCTCAAGGAAACTCAGTTTTCACACTCTATGCTTAGTGCCCTTTGAGTGCATTATCTAGGAATGAACCTGGTACAGCATCCCACACAAACGAATGCTCCACATGCGGGTTTCACATGCCACCAACTCCACAATCACAGGCAACTTCAGCGTCAAAACCACTTTCAGATAGCCCGCAATGCAAAGGCTCTAGACGCAAATATTGGTGTGAGAGCTAATTCAATCAAGGAAACACTGCATGTTGGTGAAGGGCATATTGAAGAAGAATCAGCCGAGTGGTTCTTGTGGGAGAACAACTCCATTTGGCTCACTAACGTCACACACCATCAGGCTTCCAAGCAGCTCTCAAGGAAACTCAGTTTTCACACTCTATGCTTAGTGCCCTATGAGTGCATTATCTAGGAATGAACCTGGTAGAGCATCCCACACAAACGAATGCTCCACATGCGGGTTTCACATGCCACCAACTCCACATTCACAGGCAACTTCAGTGCCACAGCCGTTTTCAGATAGCCCTCAATGCAAAGGCTCTAGACGCAAATATTGGTGTGAGAGCTAATTCAATCAAGGAAACACTGCATGTTGGTGAAGGGCATATTGAAGAAGAATCAGCCGAGTGGTTCTTGTGGGAGAACAACTCCATTTGGCTCACTAACGTCACACACCATCAGGCTTCCAAGCAACTCTGAAGGAAACTCAGTTTTCACACTCTATGCTTAGTGCCCTTTGAGTGCATTATCTAGGAATGAACCTGGTAGAGCATCCCACACAAACGAATGCTCCACATGCGGGTTTCACATGCCACCAACTCCACATTCACAGGCAACTTCAGCGCCACAGCCGTTTTCAGATAGCCCTCAATGCAAAGGCTCTAGACGCAAATATTGGTGTGAGAGCTAATTCAATCAAGGAAACACTGCATGTTGGTGAAGGGCATATTGAAGAAGAATCAGCCGAGTGGTTCTTGTGGGAGAACAACTCCATTTGGCTCACTAACGTCACACACCATCAGGCTTCCAAGCAGCTCTCAAGGCAACTCAGTTTTCACACTCTATGCTTAGTGCCCTATGAGTGCATTATCTAGGAATGAACCTGGTAGAGCATCCCACACAAACGAATGCTCCACATGCGGGTTTCACATGCCACCAACTCCACATTCACAGGCAACTTCAGCGCCACAGACGTTTGCAGATAGCCCTCAATGCAAAGGCTCTAGACGCAAATATTGGTGTGAGAGCTAATTCAATCAAGGAAACACTGCATGTTGGTGAAGGGCATATTGAAGAAGAATCAGCCGAGTGGTTCTTGTGGGAGAACAACTCCATTTGGCTCACTAACGTCACACACCATCAGGCTTCCAAGCAGCTCTCAAGGAAACTCAGTTTTCACACTCTATGCTTAGTGCACTTTGAGTGCATTATCTAGGAATGAACATGGTAGAGCATCCCACACAAACGAATGCTCCACATGCGGGTTTCCCATGCCACCAACTCCACATTCACAGGCAACTTCAGCGCCACAACCGTTTGCAGATAGCCCTCAATGCAAAGGATCTAGACGCAAATATTGGTGTGAGAGCTAATTCAATCAAGGAAACACTGCATGTTGGTGAAGGGCATATTGAAGAAGAATCAGCCGAGTGGTTCTTGTGCGAGAACAACTCCATTTGGCTCACTAACGTCACACACCATCAGGCTTCCAAGCAGCTCTCAAGGAAACTCAGTTTTCACACTCTATGCTTAGTGCCCTTTGAGTGCATTATCTAGGAATGAACCTGGTAGAGCATCCCACACAAACGAATGCTCCACATGCTGGTTTCACATGCCACCAACTCCACATTCACAGGCAACTTCAGCGCCACAGACGTTTTCAGATAGCCCTCAATGCAAAGGCTCTAGAAGCAAATATTGGTGTGAGAGCTAATTCAATCAAGGAAACACTGCATGTTGGTGAAGGGCATATTGAAGAAGAATCAGCCGAGTGGTTCTTGTGGGAGAACAACACCGTTTGGCTCACTAACGTCACACACCATCAGGCTTCCAAACAGCTCTCAAGGAAACTCAGTTTTCACACTCTTTGCTTAGTGCCCTATGAGTGCATTATCTAGGAATGAACCTGGTAGAGCATCCCACACAAACGAATGCTCCACATGCGGGTTTCACATGCCACCAACTCCACATTCACAGGCAACTTCAGCGCCACAGACGTTTGCAGATAGCCCTCAATGCAAAGGCTCTAGATGCAAATATTGGTGTGAGAGCTAATTCAATCAAGGAAACTGCATGTTGGTGAAGGGCGTATTGAAGAAGAATCAGCCGAGTGGTTCTTGTGGGAGAACAACACCATTTGGCTCACTAACTTCACTCACCATCAGGCTTCCAAGCAGCTCTCAAGGAAACTCAGTTTTCACACTCTATGCTTAGTGCCCTTTGAGGGCATTATCTAGGAATGAACCTGGTAGAGCATCCCACACAAACGAATGCTCCACATGCGGGTTTCACATGCCACCAACTCCACATTCACAGATAATTTCAGCGCCACAGCCGTTTTCAGATAGCCCTCAATGCAAAGGCTCTAGACGCAAATATTGGTGTGAGAGCTAATTCAATCAAGGAAACACTGCATGTTGGTGAAGGGCATATTGAAGAAGAATCAGCCGAGTGGTTCTTGTGGGAGAACAACTCCATTTGGCTCACTAACTTCACACACCATCAGGCTTCCAAGCAGCTCTCAAGGAAACTCAGTTTTCACACTCTATGCTTAGTGCCCTATGAGTGCATTATCTAGGAATGAACCTGGTAGAGCATCCCACACAAACGAATGCTCCACATGCGGGTTTCACATGCCACCAACTCCACATTCACAGGCAACTTCAGCGCCACAGACTTTTGCAGATAGCCCTCAATGCAAAGGCTCTAGACGCAAATATTGGTGTGAGAGCTAATTCAATCAAGGAAACACTGCATGTTGGTGAAGGGCGTATTGAAGAAGAATCAGCCGAGTGGTTCTTGTGGGAGAACAACTCCATTTGGCTCACTAACGTCACACACCATCAGGCTTCCAAACAACTCTGAAGGAAACTCAGTTTTCACACTCTATGCTTATTGCCCTTTGAGTGCATTATCTAGGAATGAACCTGGTAGAGCATCCCACACAAACGAATGCTCCACATGCGGGTTTCACATGCCACCAACTCCACATTCACAGGCAACTTCAGCGCCACAGACGTTTTCAGATAGCCCTCAATGCAAAGGCTCTAGACGCAAATATTGGGTGTGAGAGCTAATTCAATCAAGGAAACACTGCATGTTGGTGAAGGGCATATTGAAGAAGAATCAGCCGAGTGGTTCTTGTGGGAGAACAACTCCATTTGGCTCACTAACGTCACACACCATCAGGCTTCCAAGCAGCTCTCAAGGAAACTCAGTTTTCACACTCTATGCTTAGTGCCCTTTGAGTGCATTATCTACGAATGAACCTGGTACAGCATCCCACACAAACGAATGCTCCACATGCGGGTTTCACATGCCACCAACTCCACAATCACAGCAACTTCAGGCAAACATTACAAAAGAAACCCAAAACCACTTTCAGATAGCCCGCAATGCAAAGGCTCTAGACGCAAATATTGGTGTGAGAGCTAATTCAATCAAGGAAACACTGCATGTTGGTGAAGGGCATATTGAAGAAGAATCAGCCGAGTGGTTCTTGTGGGAGAACAACTCCATTTGGCTCACTAACGTCACACACCATCAGGCTTCCAAGCAGCTCTCAAGGAAACTCAGTTTTCACACTCTATGCTTAGTGCCCTATGAGTGCATTATCTAGGAATGAACCTGGTAGAGCATCCCACACAAACGAATGCTCCACATGCGGGTTTCACATGCCACCAACTCCACATTCACAGGCAACTTCAGTGCCACAGCCGTTTTCAGATAGCCCTCAATGCAAAGGCTCTAGACGCAAATATTGGTGTGAGAGCTAATTCAATCAAGGAAACACTGCATGTTGGTGAAGGGCATATTGAAGAAGAATCAGCCGAGTGGTTCTTGTGGGAGAACAACTCCATTTGGCTCACTAACGTCACACACCATCAGGCTTCCAAGCAACTCTGAAGGAAACTCAGTTTTCACACTCTATGCTTAGTGCCCTTTGAGTGCATTATCTAGGAATGAACCTGGTAGAGCATCCCACACAAACGAATGCTCCACATGCGGGTTTCACATGCCACCAACTCCACATTCACAGGCAACTTCAGCGCCACAGCCGTTTTCAGATAGCCCTCAATGCAAAGGCTCTAGACGCAAATATTGGTGTGAGAGCTAATTCAATCAAGGAAACACTGCATGTTGGTGAAGGGCATATTGAAGAAGAATCAGCCGAGTGGTTCTTGTGGGAGAACAACTCCATTTGGCTCACTAACGTCACACACCATCAGGCTTCCAAGCAGCTCTCAAGGAAACTCAGTTTTCACACTCTATGCTTAGTGCCCTATGAGTGCATTATCTAGGAATGAACCTGGTAGAGCATCCCACACAAACGAATGCTCCACATGCGGGTTTCACACGCCACCAACTCCACATTCACAGGCAACTTCAGCGCCACAGACGTTTGCAGATAGCCCTCAATGCAAAGGCTCTAGACGCAAATATTGGTGTGAGAGCTAATTCAATCAAGGAAACACTGCATGTTGGTGAAGGGCATATTGAAGAAGAATCAGCCGAGTGGTTCTTGTGGGAGAACAACTCCATTTGGCTTACTAACGTCACACACCATCAGGCTTCCAAGCAGCTCTCAAGGAAACTCAGTTTTCACACTCTATGCTTAGTGCACTTTGAGTGCATTATCTAGGAATGAACATGGTAGAGCATCCCACACAAACGAATGCTCCACATGCGGGTTTCCCATGCCACCAACTCCACATTCACAGGCAACTTCAGCGCCACAGACGTTTGCAGATAGCCCTCAATGCAAAGGCTCTAGACGCAAATATTGGTGTGAGAGCTAATTCAATCAAGGAAACACTGCATGTTGGTGAAGGGCATATTGAAGAAGAATCAGCCGAGTGGTTCTTGTGCGAGAACAACTCCATTTGGCTCACTAACGTCACACACCATCAGGCTTCCAAGCAGCTCTCAAGGAAACTCAGTTTTCACACTCTATGCTTAGTGCCCTTTGAGTGCATTATCTAGGAATGAACCTGGTAGAGCATCCCACACAAACGAATGCTCCACATGCGGGTTTCACATGCCACCAACTCCACATTCACAGGCAACTTCAGCGCCACAGCCGTTTGCAGATAGCCCTCAATGCAAAGGATCTAGACGCAAATATTGGTGTGAGAGCTAATTCAATCAAGGAAACACTGCATGTTGGTGAAGGGCATATTGAAGAAGAATCAGCCGAGTGGTTCTTGTGCGAGAACAACTCCATTTGGCTCACTAACGTCACACACCATCAGGCTTCCAAGCAGCTCTCAAGGAAACTCAGTTTTCACACTCTATGCTTAGTGCCCTTTGAGTGCATTATCTAGGAATGAACCTGGTAGAGCATCCCACACAAACGAATGCTCCACATGCGGGTTTCACATGCCACCAACTCCACATTCACAGGCAACTTCAGCGACACAGACGTTTGCAGATAGCCCTCAATGCAAAGGCTCTAGACGCAAATATTGGTGTGAGAGCTAATTCAATCAAGGAAACACTGCATGTTGGTGAAGGGCATATTGAAGAAGAATCAGCCGAGTGGTTCTTGTGGGAGAACAACTCCATTTGGCTCACTAACGTCACACACCATCAGGCTTCCAAGCAGCTCTCAAGGAAACTCAGTTTTCACACTCTATGCTTAGTGCCCTTTGAGTGCATTATCTAGGAATGAACCTGGTAGAGCATCCCACACAAACGAATGCTCCACATGCGGGTTTCACATGCCACCAACTCCACATTCACAGATAATTTCAGCGCCACAGCAGATTGCATATAGCCCTCAATGCAAAGGCTCTAGACGCAAATATTGGTGGTGTGAGAGCTAATTCAATCAAGGAAACACTGCATGTTGGTGAAGGGCATATTGAAGAAGAATCAGCCGAGTGGTTCTTGTGGGAGAACAACTCCATTTGGCTCACTAACTTCACACACCATCAGGCTTCCAAGCAGCTCTCAAGGAAACTCAGTTTTCACACTCTATGCTTAGTGCCCTATGAGTGCATTATCTAGGAATGAACCTGGTAGAGCATCCCACACAAACGAATGCTCCACATGCGGGTTTCACATGCCACCAACTCCACATTCACAGGCAACTTCAGCGCCACAGCCGTTTTCAGATAGCCCTCAATGCAAAGGCTCTAGACGCAAATATTGGTGTGAGAGCTAATTCAATCAAGGAAACACTGCATGTTGGTGAAGGGCGTATTGAAGAAGAATCAGCCGAGTGGTTCTTGTGGGAGAACAACTCCATTTGGCTCACTAACGTCACACACCATCAGGCTTCCAAACAACTCTCAAGGAAACTCAGTTTTCACACTCTATGCTTATTGCCCTTTGAGTGCATTATCTAGGAATGAACCTGGTAGAGCATCCCACACAAACGAATGCTCCACATGCGGGTTTCACATGCCACCAACTCCACATTCACAGGCAACTTCAGCGCCACAGACGTTTTCAGATAGCCCTCAATGCAAAGGCTCTAGACGCAAATATTGGTGTGAGAGCTAATTCAATCAAGGAAACACTGCATGTTGGTGAAGGGCATATTGAAGAAGAATCAGCCGAGTGGTTCTTGTGGGAGAACAACTCCATTTGGCTCACTAACGTCACACACCATCAGGCTTCCAAGCAGCTCTCAAGGAAACTCAGTTTTCACACTCTATGCTTAGTGCCCTTTGAGTGCATTATCTAGGAATGAACCTGGTACAGCATCCCACACAAACGAATGCTCCACATGCGGGTTTCACATGCCACCAACTCCACAATCACAGGCAACTTCAGCGCCAAAACCACTTTCAGATAGCCCGCAATGCAAAGGCTCTAGACGCAAATATTGGTGTGAGAGCTAATTCAATCAAGGAAACACTGCATGTTGGTGAAGGGCATATTGAAGAAGAATCAGCCGAGTGGTTCTTGTGGGAGAACAACTCCATTTGGCTCACTAACGTCACACACCATCAGGCTTCCAAGCAGCTCTCAAGGAAACTCAGTTTTCACACTCTATGCTTAGTGCCCTATGAGTGCATTATCTAGGAATGAACCTGGTAGAGCATCCCACACAAACGAATGCTCCACATGCGGGTTTCACATGCCACCAACTCCACATTCACAGGCAACTTCAGTGCCACAGCCGTTTTCAGATAGCCCTCAATGCAAAGGCTCTAGACGCAAATATTGGTGTGAGAGCTAATTCAATCAAGGAAACACTGCATGTTGGTGAAGGGCATATTGAAGAAGAATCAGCCGAGTGGTTCTTGTGGGAGAACAACTCCATTTGGCTCACTAACGTCACACACCATCAGGCTTCCAAGCAACTCTGAAGGAAACTCAGTTTTCACACTCTATGCTTAGTGCCCTTTGAGTGCATTATCTAGGAATGAACCTGGTAGAGCATCCCACACAAACGAATGCTCCACATGCGGGTTTCACATGCCACCAACTCCACATTCACAGGCAACTTCAGCGCCACAGCCGTTTTCAGATAGCCCTCAATGCAAAGGCTCTAGACGCAAATATTGGTGTGAGAGCTAATTCAATCAAGGAAACACTGCATGTTGGTGAAGGGCATATTGAAGAAGAATCAGCCGAGTGGTTCTTGTGGGGAGAACAACTCCATTTGGCTCACTAACGTCACACACCATCAGGCTTCCAAGCAGCTCTCAAGGCAACTCAGTTTTCACACTCTATGCTTAGTGCCCTATGAGTGCATTATCTAGGAATGAACCTGGTAGAGCATCCCACACAAACGAATGCTCCACATGCGGGTTTTCACATGCCACCAACTCCACATTCACAGGCAACTTCAGCGCCACAGACGTTTTCAGATAGCCCTCAATGCAAAGGCTCTAGACGCAAATATTGGTGTGAGAGCTAATTCAATCAAGGAAACACTGCATGTTGGTGAAGGGCATATTGAAGAAGAATCAGCCGAGTGGTTCTTGTGGGAGAACAACTCCATTTGGCTCACTAACGTCACACACCATCAGGCTTCCAAGCAGCTCTCAAGGAAACTCAGTTTTCACACTCTATGCTTAGTGCCCTTTGAGTGCATTATCTAGGAATGAACATGGTAGAGCATCCCACACAAACGAATGCTCCACATGCGGGTTTCCCATGCCACCAACTCCACATTCACAGGCAACTTCAGCGCCACAGCCGTTTGCAGATAGCCCTCAATGCAAAGGCTCTAGACGCAAATATTGGTGTGAGAGCTAATTCAATCAAGGAAACACTGCATGTTGGTGAAGGGCATATTGAAGAAGAATCAGCCGAGTGGTTCTTGTGCGAGAACAACTCCATTTGGCTCACTAACGTCACACACCATCAGGCTTCCAAGCAGCTCTCAAGGAAACTCAGTTTTCACACTCTATGCTTAGTGCCCTATGAGTGCATTATCTAGGAATGAACCTGGTACAGCATCCCACACAAACGAATGTGGTACAGCATCCCACACAAACGAATGCTCCACATGCGGGTTTCACATGCCACCAACTCCACAATCACAGGCAACTTCAGCGCCAAAACCACTTTCAGATAGCCCGCAATGCAAAGGCTCTAGACGCAAATATTGGTGTGAGAGCTAATTCAATCAAGGAAACACTGCATGTTGGTGAAGGGCATATTGAAGAAGAATCAGCCGAGTGGTTCTTGTGGGAGAACAACTCCATTTGGCTCACTAACGTCACACACCATCAGGCTTCCAAGCAGCTCTCAAGGAAACTCAGTTTTCACACTCTATGCTTAGTGCCCTATGAGTGCATTATCTAGGAATGAACCTGGTACAGCATCCCACACAAACGAATGCTCCACATGCGGGTTTCACATGCCACCAACTCCACAATCACAGGCAACTTCAGCGCCAAAACCACTTTCAGATAGCCCGCAATGCAAAGGCTCTAGACGCAAATATTGGTGTGAGAGCTAATTCAATCAAGGAAACACTGCATGTTGGTGAAGGGCATATTGAAGAAGAATCAGCCGAGTGGTTCTTGTGGGAGAACAACTCCATTTGGCTCACTAACGTCACACACCATCAGGCTTCCAAGCAGCTCTCAAGGAAACTCAGTTTTCACACTCTATGCTTAGTGCCCTATGAGTGCATTATCTAGGAATGAACCTGGTAGAGCATCCCACACAAACGAATGCTCCACATGCGGGTTTCACATGCCACCAACTCCACATTCACAGGCAACTTCAGTGCCACAGCCGTTTTCAGATAGCCCTCAATGCAAAGGCTCTAGACGCAAATATTGGTGTGAGAGCTAATTCAATCAAGGAAACACTGCATGTTGGTGAAGGGCATATTGAAGAAGAATCAGCCGAGTGGTTCTTGTGGGAGAACAACTCCATTTGGCTCACTAACGTCACACACCATCAGGCTTCCAAGCAACTCTGAAGGAAACTCAGTTTTCACACTCTATGCTTAGTGCCCTTTGAGTGCATTATCTAGGAATGAACCTGGTAGAGCATCCCACACAAACGAATGCTCCACATGCGGGTTTCACATGCCACCAACTCCACATTCACAGGCAACTTCAGCGCCACAGCCGTTTTCAGATAGCCCTCAATGCAAAGGCTCTAGACGCAAATATTGGTGTGAGAGCTAATTCAATCAAGGAAACACTGCATGTTGGTGAAGGGCATATTGAAGAAGAATCAGCCGAGTGGTTCTTGTGGGAGAACAACTCCATTTGGCTCACTAACGTCACACACCATCAGGCTTCCAAGCAGCTCTCAAGGCAACTCAGTTTTCACACTCTATGCTTAGTGCCCTATGAGTGCATTATCTAGGAATGAACCTGGTAGAGCATCCCACACAAACGAATGCTCCACATGCGGGTTTCACATGGCACCAACTCCACATTCACAGGCAACTTCAGCGCCACAGCCGTTTGCAGATAGCCCTCAATGCAAAGGCTCTAGACGCAAATATTGGTGTGAGAGCTAATTCAATCAAGGAAACACTGCATGTTGGTGAAGGGCATATTGAAGAAGAATCAGCCGAGTGGTTCTTGTGGGAGAACAACTCCATTTGGCTCACTAACGTCACACACCATCAGGCTTCCAAGCAGCTCTCAAGGAAACTCAGTTTTCACACTCTATGCTTACTGCCCTTTGAGTGCATTATCTAGGAATGAACTGGTAGAGCATCCCACACAAACGAATGCTCCACATGCGGGTTTCACATGCCACCAACTCCACATTCACAGGCAACTTCAGCGCCACAGACGTTTGCAGATAGCCCTCAATGCAAAGGCTCTAGACGCAAATATTGGTGTGAGAGCTAATTCAATCAAGGAAACACTGCATGTTGGTGAAGGGCATATTGAAGAAGAATCAGCCGAGTGGTTCTTGTGGGAGAACAACTCCATTTGGCTCACTAACGTCACACACCATCAGGCTTCCAAGCAGCTCTCAAGGAAACTCAGTTTTCACACTCTATGCTTAGTGCCCTTTGAGTGCATTATCTAGGAATGAACCTGGTAGAGCATTCCACACAAACGAATGCTCCACATGCGGGTTTCACATGCCACCAACTCCACATTCACAGGCAACTTCAGCGCCACAGACGTTTGCAGATAGCCCTCAATGCAAAGGCTCTAGACGCAAATATTGGTGTGAGAGCTAATTCAATCAAGGAAACACTGCATGTTGGTGAAGGGCATATTGAAGAAGAATCAGCCGAGTGGTTCTTGTGGGAGAACAACTCCATTTGGCTCACTAACGTCACACACCATCAGGCTTCCAAGCAGCTCTCAAGGAAACTCAGTTTTCACACTCTATGCTTAGTGCCCTATGAGTGCATTATCTAGGAATGAACCTGGTAGAGCATCCCGCACAAACGAATGCTCCACATGCGGGTTTCACATGCCACCAACTCCACATTCACAGGCAACATCAGCGCCAAAGACGTTTGCAGATAGCCCTCAATGCAAAGGCTCTAGACGCAAATATTGGTGTGAGAGCTAATTCAATCAAGGAAACACTGCATGTTGGTGAAGGGCATATTGAAGCAGAATCAGCCGAGTGGTTCTTGTGGGAGAATAACTCCATTTGGCTCACTAACGTCACACACCATCAGGCTTCCAAGCAGCTCTCAAGGAAACTCAGTTTTCACACTCTATGCTTAGTGCCCTTTGAGTGCATTATCTAGGAATGAACCTGGTAGAGCATCCCACACAAACGAATGCTCCACATGCGGGTTTCACATGCCACCAACTCCACATTCACAGGCAACTTCAGCGCCACAGACGTTTGCAGATAGCCCTCAATGCAAAGGCTCTAGACGCAAATATTGGTGTGAGAGCTAATTCAATCAAGGAAACACTGCATGTTGGTGAAGGGCATATTGAAGAAGAATCAGCCGAGTGGTTCTTGTGGGAGAACAACTCCATTTGGCTCACTAACTTCACACACCATCAGGCTTCCAAGCAGCTCTCAAGGAAACTCAGTTCTTTCACACTCTATGCTTAGTGCCCTTTGAGTGCATTATCTAGGAATGAACCTGGTAGAGCATCCCACACAAACGAATGCTCCACATGCGGGTTTCACATGCCACCAACTCCACATTCACAGATAATTTCAGCGCCAAACCCACTTTCCGATAGCCCTCAATGCAAAGGCTCTAGACGCAAATATTGGTGTGAGAGCTAATTCAATCAAGGAAACACTGCATGTTGGTGAAGGGCATATTGAAGAAGAATCAGCCGAGTGGTTCTTGTGGGAGAACAACTCCATTTGGCTCACTAACTTCACACACCATCAGGCTTCCAAGCAGCTCTCAAGGAAACTCAGTTTTCACACTCTATGCTTAGTGCCCTTTGAGTGCATATCTAGGAATGACCTGGTAGAGCATCCCACACAAACGAATGCTCCACATGCGGGTTTCACATGCCACCAACTCCACATTCACAGGCAACTTCAGCGCCACAGACCGTTTGCAGATAGCCCCTCAATGCAAAGGCTCTAGACGCAAATATTGGTGTGAGAGCTAATTCAATCAAGGAAACACTGCATGTTGGTGAAGGACATATTGAAGAAGAATCAGCCGAGTGGTTTTGTGGGAGAATAACTCCATTTGGCTCACTAACGTCACACACCATCAGGCTTCAAGCAGCTCTCAAGGAAACTCAGTTTTCACACTCTATGCTTAGTGCCCTTTGAGTGCATTATCTAGATGAACCTGGTAGAGCATCCCACACAAACGAATGCTCCACATGCGGGTTTCACATGCCACCAACTCCACATTCACAGGCAACTTCAGCGCCACAGACGTTTTCAGATAGCCCTCAATGCAAAGGCTATAGACGCAAATATTGGTGTGAGAGGTATTTCAATCAAGGAAACACTGCATGTTGGTGAAGGGCATATTGAAGAAGAATCAGCCGAGTGGTTCTTGTGGGAGAACAACTCCATTTGGCTCACTAACGTCACACACCATCAGGCTTCCAAGCAGCTCTCAAGGAAACTCAGTTTTCACACTCTATGCTTAGTGCCCTTTGAGTGCATTATCTAGGAATGAACCTGGTAGAGCATCCCACACAAACGAATGCTCCACATGCGGGTTTCACATGCACCAACTCCACATTCACAGCAACTTCAGCGCCACAGACGTTTGCAGATAGCCCTCAATGCAAAGGCTCTAGACGCAAATATTGGTTGTGAGAGCTAATTCAATCAAGGAAACACTGCATGTTGGTGAAGGGCATATTGAAGAAGAATCAGCCGAGTGGTTCTTGTGGGAGAACAACTCCACTTGGCTCACTAACTTCACACACCATCAGGCTTCCAAGCAGCTCTCAAGGAAACTCAGTTTTCACACTCTATGCTTAGTGCCCTTTGAGTGCATTATGTAGGAATGAACCTGGTAGAGCATCCCACACAAACGAATGCTCACATGCGGGTTTCACATGCCACCAACTCCACATTCACAGGCAACTTCAGCGCCACAGCCGTTTTCAGATAGCCCTCATGCAAAGGCTCTAGACGCAAATATTGGAGTGAGAGCTAATTCAATCAAGGAAACACTGCATGTTGGTGAAGGGCATATTGAAGAAGAATCAGCCGAGTGGTTCTTGTGGAGAACAACTGCATTTGGCTCACTAACGTCACACACCATCAGGCTTCCACACAGCTCTCAAGAAACTCAGTTTCACACTCTATGCTTAGTGCCCTTTGAGTGCATTATCTAGGAATGAACCTGGTAGAGCATCCACACAAACGAATGCTCCACATGCGGGTTTCACATGCACCAACTCCACATTCACAGGCAACTTCAGCGCCACAGCCGTTCTCAGATAGCCCTCAATGCAAAGGCTCTAGACGCAAATATTGGTGTGAGAGCTAATTCAATCAAGGAAACACTGCATGTTGGTGAAGGGCATATTGAAGAAGAATCAGCCGAGTGGTTCTTGTGGGAGAACAACTCCATTTGGCTCACTAACGTCACACACAATCAGGCTTCCAAGCAGCTCTCAAGGAACTCAGTTTCTCACTCTATGCTTAGTGCCCTTTGAGGTGCATTATCTAGGAATGAACCTGGTAGAGCATCCCACACAAACGAATGCTCCACATGCGGGTTTCACATGCCACCAACTCCACATTCACAGGCAACTTCAGCGCCACAGCTCAGTTTTCACACTCTATGCTTAGTGCCCTTTGAGTGCATTATCTAGGAATGAACCTGGTAGAGCATCCCACACAAACGAATGTTCCACATGCGGGGTTTCACATGCCACCACTCCACATTCACAGATAATTTCAGCGCCAAACCCACTTTCAGATAGCCCTCAATGCAAAGGCTCTAGACGCAAATATTGGTGTGAGAGCTAATTCAATCAAGGAAACACTGCATGTTGGTGAAGGGCATATTGAAGAAGAATCAGCCGAGTGGTTCTTGTGGAGAACAACTCCATTTGGCTCACTAACTTCACACACCATCAAGCTTCCAAGCAGCTCTCAAGGAAACTCAGTTTTCACACTCTATGCTTAGTGCCCTTTGAGTGCATTATCTAGGAATGAACCTGATAGAGCATCCCACACAAACGAATGCTCCACATGCGGGTTTCACATGCCACCAACTCCACATTCACAGGCAACATCAGCGCAACAGACGTTTGCAGATAGCCCTCAATGCAAAGGCTCTAGACGCAAATATTGGTGTGAGAGCTATATTCAATCAAGGAAACACTGCATGTTGGTGAAGGGCATATTGAAGAAGAATCAGCCGAGTGGTTCTTGTGGGAGAACAACTCCATTTGGCTCACTAACGTCACACACCATCAAGCTTCCAAGCAGCTCTCAAGGAAACTCAGTTTTCACACTCTATGCTTAGTGCCCTTTGAGTGCATTATCTAGGAATGAACCTGGTAGAGCATCCCACACAAACGAATGCTCCACATGCGGGTTTCACATGCCACCAACTCCACATTCACAGGCAACTTCAGCGCCACAGCCGTTTGCAGATAGCCCTCAATGCAAAGGCTCTAGACGCAAATATTGGTGTGAGAGCTAATTCAATCAAGGAAACACTGCATGTTGGTGAAGGGCATATTGAAGAAGAATCAGCCGAGTGGTTCTTGTGGGAGAACAACTGCATTTGGCTCACTAACGTCACACACCATCAGGCTTCCACACAGCTCTCAAGGAAACTCAGTTTTCACACTCTATGCTTAGTGCCCTTTGAGTGCATTATCTAGGAATGAACCTGGTAGAGCATCCCACACAAACGAATGCTCCACATGCGGGTTTTACATGCCACCAACTCCACATTCACAGATAATTTCAGCGCCAAACCCACTTTCAGATAGCCCTCAATGCAAAGGCTCTAGACGCAAATATTGGTGTGAGAGCTAATTCAATCAAGGAAACACTGCATGTTGGTGAAGGGCATATTGAAGAAGAATCAGCCGAGTGGTTCTTGTGGGAGAACAACTCCATTTGGCTCACTAACGTCACACACCATCAGGCTTCCAAGCAGCTCTCAAGGAAACTCAGTTTTCATACTCTATGCTTAGTGCCCTTTCAGTGCATTATCTAGGAATGAACCTGGTAGAGCATCCCACACAAACGAATGCTCCACATGCGGGTTTCACACGCCACCAACTCCACATTCACAGGCAACTTCAGCGCCACAGCTCAGTTTTCACACTCTATGCTTAGTGCCCTTTGAGTGCATTATCTAGGAATGAACCTGGTAGAGCATCCCACACAAACGAATGCTCCACATGCGGGTTTCACATGCCACCAACTCCACATTCACAGGCAACTTCAGCGCCACAGACGTTTGCAGATAGCCCTCAATGCAAAGGCTCTAGACGCAAATATTGGTGTGAGAGCTAATTCAATCAAGGAAACACTGCATGTTGGTGAAGGGCATATTGAAGAAGAATCAGCCGAGTGGTTCTTGTGGGAGAACAACTGCATTTGGCTCACTAACGTCACACACCATCAGGCTTCCAAGCAGCTCTCAAGGAAACTCAGTTTTCACACTCTATGCTTAGTGCCCTTTGAGTGCATTATCTAGGAATGAACCTGGTAGAGCATCCCACACAAACGAATGCTCCACATGCGGGTTTCACATGCCACCAACTCCACATTCACAGGCAACTTCAGCGCCACAGCCGTTTTCAGATAGCCCTCAATGCAAAGGCTCTAGAAGCAAATATTGGTGTGAGAGGTAATTCAATCAAGGAAACACTGCATGTTGGTGAAGGGCATATTGAAGAAGAATCAGCCGAGTGGTTCTTGTGGGAGAACAACTCCATTTGGCTCACTAACGTCACACACAAACAGGCTTCCAAGCAGCTCTCAAGGAAACTCAGTTTTCACACTCTATGCTTAGTGCCCTTTGAGTGCATTATCTAGGAATGAACCTGGTAGAGCATCCCACACAAACGAATGCTCCACATGCGGGTTTCACACGCCACCAACTCCACATTCACAGGCAACTTCAGCGCCACAGCTCAGTTTTCACACTCTATGCTTAGTGCCCTTTGAGTGCATTATCTAGGAATGAACCTGGTAGAGCATCCCACACAAACGAATGTTCCACATGCGGGTTTCACATGCCACCAACTCCACATTCACAGATAATTTCAGCGCCAAACCCACTTTCAGATAGCCCTCAATGCAAAGGCTCTAGACGCAAATATTGGTGTGAGAGCTAATTCAATCAAGGAAACACTGCATGTTGGTGAAGGGCATATTGAAGAAGAATCAGCCGAGTGGTTCTTGTGGGAGAACAACTCCATTTGGCTCACTAACTTCACACACCATCAGGCTTCCAAGCAGCTCTCAAGGAAACTCAGTTTTCACACTCTATGCTTAGTGCCCTTTGAGTGCATTATCTAGGAATGAACCTGGTAGAGCATCCCACACAAACGAATGCTCCACATGCGGGTTTCACATGCCACCAACTCCACATTCACAGGCAACTTCAGCGCAACAGACGTTTGCAGATAGCCCTCAATGCAAAGGCTCTAGACGCAAATATTGTTGTGAGAGCTAATTCAATCAAGGAAACAGTTCATGTTGGTGAAGGACATATTGAAGAAGAATCAGCCGAGTGGTTTTGTGGGAGAATAACTCCATTTGGCTCACTAACGTCACACACCATCAGGCTTCCAAGCAGCTCTCAAGGAAACTCAGTTTTCACACTCTATGCTTAGTGCCCTTTGAGTGCATTATCTAGGAATGAACCTGGTAGAGCATCCCACACAAACGAATGCTCAACATGCGGGTTTCACATGCCACCAACTCCACATTCACAGGCAACTTCAGCGACACAGACGTTTGCAGACAGCCCTCAATGCAAAGGCTCTAGACGCAAATATTGGTGTGAGAGCTAATTCAATCAAGGAAACACTGCATGTTGGTGAAGGGCATATTGAAGAAGAATCAGCCGAGTGGTTCTAGTGGGAGAACAACTGCATTTGGCTCACTAACGTCACACACCATCAGGCTTCCACACAGCTATCAAGGAAACTCAGTTTTCACACTCTATGCTTAGTGCCCTTTGAGTGCATTATCTAGGAATGAACCTGGTAGAGCATCCCACACAAACGAATGCTCCACATGCGGGTTTCACACGCCACCAACTCCACATTCACAGGCAACTTCAGCGCCACAGCTCAGTTTTCACACTCTATGCTTAGTGCCCTTTGAGTGCATTATCTAGAAATGAACCTGGTAGAGCATCCCACACAAACGAATGTTCCACATGCGGGTTTCACATGCCACCAACTCCACATTCACAGATAATTTCAGCGCCAAACCCACTTTCAGATAGCCCTCAATGCAAAGGCTCTAGACGCAAATATTGGTGTGAGAGCTAATTCAATCAAGGAAACACTGCATGTTGGTGAAGGGCATATTGAAGAAGAATCAGCCGAGTGGTTCTTGTGGGAGAACAACTCCATTTGGCTCACTAACTTCACACACCATCAGGCTTCCAAGCAGCTCTCAAGGAAACTCAGTTTTCACACTCTATGCTTAGTGCCCTTTGAGTGCATTATCTAGGAATGAACCTGGTAGAGCATCCGACACAAACGAATGCTCCACATGCGGGTTTCACATGCCACCAACTCCACATTCACAGGCAACTTCAGCGCCACAGCCGTTTTCAGATAGCGCTCAATGCAAAGGCTCTAGACGCAAATATTGGTGTGAGAGCTAATTCAATCAAGGAAACACTGCATGTTGGTGAAGGGCATATTGAAGAAGAATCAGCCGAGTGGTTCTTGTGGGAGAACAACTCCATTTGGCTCACTAACTTCACACACCATCAGGCTTCCAAGCAGCTCTCAAGGAAACTCAGTTTTCACACTCTATGCTTAGTGCCCTTTGAGTGCATTATCTAGGAATGAACCTGGTAGAGCATCCCACACAAACGAATGCTCCACATGCGGGTTTCACATGCCACCAACTCCACATTCACAGGCAACTTCAGCGCCACAGCCGTTTTCTGATAGCCCTCAATGCAAAGGTTCTAGACGCAAATATTGGTGTGAGAGGTAATTCAATCAAGGAAACAGTGCATGTTGGTGAAGGACATATTGAAGAAGAATCAGCCGAGTGGTTTTGTGGGAGAATAACTCCATTTGGCTCACTAACGTCACACACCATCAGGCTTCCAAGCAGCTCTCAAGGAAACTCAGTTTTCACACTCTATGCTTACTGCCCTTTGAGTGCATTATCTAGGAATGAACCTGGTAGAGCATCCCACACAAACGAATGCTCCACATGCGGGTTTCACATGCCACCAACTCCACATTCACAGGCAACTTCAGCGCCACAGCTCAGTTTTCACACTCTATGCTTAGTGCCCTTTGAGTGCATTATCTAGGAATGAACCTGGTAGAGCATCCCACACAAACGAATGTTCCACATGCGGGTTTCACATGCCACCAACTCCACATTCACAGATAATTTCATCGCCAAACCCACTTTCAGATAGCCCTCAATGCAAAGGCTCTAGACGCAAATATTGGTGTGAGAGCTAATTCAATCAAGGAAACACTGCATGTTGGTGAAGGGCATATTGAAGAAGAATCAGCCGAGTGGTTCTTGTGGGAGAACAACTCCATTTGGCTCACTAACTTCACACACCATCAGGCTTCCAAGCAGCTCTCAAGGAAACTCAGTTTTCACACTCTATGCTTAGTGCCCTTTGAGTGCATTATCTAGGAATGAACCTGGTAGAGCATCCCACACAAACGAATGTTCCACATGCGGGTTTCACATGCCACCAACTCCACATTCACAGGCAACATCAGCGCAACAGACGTTTGCAGATAGCCCTCAATGCAAAGGCTCTAGACGCAAATATTGGTGTGAGAGCTAATTCAATCAAGGAAACACTGCATGTTGGTGAAGCGCATATTGAAGAAGAATCAGCCGAGTGGTTCTTGTGCGAGAACAACTCCATTTGGCTCACTAACTTCACACACCATCAGGCTTCCAAGCAGCTCTCAAGGAAACTCAGTTTTCACACTCTATGCTTAGTGCCCTTTGAGTGCATTATCTAGGAATGAACCTGGTAGAGCATCCCACACAAGCGAATGCTCCACATGCGGGTTTCACATGCCACCAACTCCACATTCACAGGCAACTTCAGCGCCACAGCTCAGTTTTCACACTCTATGCTTAGTGCCCTTTGAGTGCATTATCTAGGAATGAACCTGGTAGAGCATCCCACACAAACGAATGTTCCACATGCGGGTTTCACATGCCACCAACTCCACATTCACAGATAATTTCAGCGCCAAACCCACTTTCAGATAGCCCTCAATGCAAAGGCTCTAGACGCAAATATTGGTGTGAGAGCTAATTCAATCAAGGAAACACTGCATGTTGGTGAAGGGCATATTGAAGAAGAATCAGCCGAGTGGTTCTTGTGGGAGAACAACTCCATTTGGCTCACTAACGTCACACACCATCAGGCTTCCAAGCAGCTCTCAAGGAAACTCAGTTTTCACACTCTATGCTTAGTGCCCTTTGAGTGCATTATCTAGGAATGAACCTGGTAGAGCATCCCACACAAACGAATGCTCCACATGCGGGTTTCACATGCCACCAACTCCACATTCACAGGCAACTTCAGCGCCACAGACGTTTGCAGATAGCCCTCAATGCAAAGGCTCTAGACGCAAATATTGGTGTGAGAGCTAATTCAATCAAGGAAACACTGCATGTTGGTGAAGGGCATATTGAAGAAGAATCAGCCGAGTGGTTCTTGTGGGAGAACAACTCCACTTGGCTCACTAACTTCACACACCATCAGGCTTCCAAGCAGCTCTCAAGGAAACTCAGTTTTCACACTCTATGCTTAGTGCCCTTTGAGTGCATTATGTAGGAATGAACCTGGTAGAGCATCCCACACAAACGAATGCTCCACATGCGGGTTTCACATGCCACCAACTCCACATTCACAGGCAACTTCAGCGCCACAGCCGTTTTCAGATAGCCCTCAATGCAAAGGCTCTAGACGCAAATATTGGAGTGAGAGCTAATTCAATCAAGGAAACACTGCATGTTGGTGAAGGGCATATTGAAGAAGAATCAGCCGAGTGGTTCTTGTGGGAGAACAACTGCATTTGGCTCACTAACGTCACACACCATCAGGCTTCCACACAGCTCTCAAGGAAACTCAGTTTTCACACTCTATGCTTAGTGCCCTTTGAGTGCATTATCTAGGAATGAACCTGGTAGAGCATCCCACACAAACGAATGCTCCACATGCGGGTTTCACATGCCACCAACTCCACATTCACAGGCAACTTCAGCGCCACAGCCGTTCTCAGATAGCCCTCAATGCAAAGGCTCTAGACGCAAATATTGGTGTGAGAGCTAATTCAATCAAGGAAACACTGCATGTTGGTGAAGGGCATATTGAAGAAGAATCAGCCGAGTGGTTCTTGTGGGAGAACAACTCCATTTGGCTCACTAACGTCACACACAATCAGGCTTCCAAGCAGCTCTCAAGGAAACTCAGTTTTCACACTCTATGCTTAGTGCCCTTTGAGTGCATTATCTAGGAATGAACCTGGTAGAGCATCCCACACAAACGAATGCTCCACATGCGGGTTTCACATGCCACCAACTCCACATTCACAGGCAACTTCAGCGCCACAGCTCAGTTTTCACACTCTATGCTTAGTGCCCTTTGAGTGCATTATCTAGGAATGAACCTGGTAGAGCATCCCACACAAACGAATGTTCCACATGCGGGTTTCACATGCCACCAACTCCACATTCACAGATAATTTCAGCGCCAAACCCACTTTCAGATAGCCCTCAATGCAAAGGCTCTAGACGCAAATATTGGTGTGAGAGCTAATTCAATCAAGGAAACACTGCATGTTGGTGAAGGGCATATTGAAGAAGAATCAGCCGAGTGGTTCTTGTGGGAGAACAACTCCATTTGGCTCACTAACTTCACACACCATCAAGCTTCCAAGCAGCTCTCAAGGAAACTCAGTTTTCACACTCTATGCTTAGTGCCCTTTGAGTGCATTATCTAGGAATGAACCTGATAGAGCATCCCACACAAACGAATGCTCCACATGCGGGTTTCACATGCCACCAACTCCACATTCACAGGCAACATCAGCGCAACAGACGTTTGCAGATAGCCCTCAATGCAAAGGCTCTAGACGCAAATATTGGTGTGAGAGCTAATTCAATCAAGGAAACACTGCATGTTGGTGAAGGGCATATTGAAGAAGAATCAGCCGAGTGGTTCTTGTGGGAGAACAACTCCATTTGGCTCACTAACGTCACACACCATCAAGCTTCCAAGCAGCTCTCAAGGAAACTCAGTTTTCACACTCTATGCTTAGTGCCCTTTGAGTGCATTATCTAGGAATGAACCTGGTAGAGCATCCCACACAAACGAATGCTCCACATGCGGGTTTCACATGCCACCAACTCCACATTCACAGGCAACTTCAGCGCCACAGCCGTTTGCAGATAGCCCTCAATGCAAAGGCTCTAGACGCAAATATTGGTGTGAGAGCTAATTCAATCAAGGAAACACTGCATGTTGGTGAAGGGCATATTGAAGAAGAATCAGCCGAGTGGTTCTTGTGGGAGAACAACTGCATTTGGCTCACTAACGTCACACACCATCAGGCTTCCACACAGCTCTCAAGGAAACTCAGTTTTCACACTCTATGCTTAGTGCCCTTTGAGTGCATTATCTAGGAATGAACCTGGTAGAGCATCCCACACAAACGAATGCTCCACATGCGGGTTTTACATGCCACCAACTCCACATTCACAGATAATTTCAGCGCCAAACCCACTTTCAGATAGCCCTCAATGCAAAGGCTCTAGACGCAAATATTGGTGTGAGAGCTAATTCAATCAAGGAAACACTGCATGTTGGTGAAGGGCATATTGAAGAAGAATCAGCCGAGTGGTTCTTGTGGGAGAACAACTCCATTTGGCTCACTAACGTCACACACAATCAGGCTTCCAAGCAGCTCTCAAGGAAACTCAGTTTTCACACTCTATGCTTAGTGCCCTTTGAGTGCATTATCTAGGAATGAACCTGGTAGAGCATCCCACACAAACGAATGCTCCACATGCGGGTTTCACACGCCACCAACTCCACATTCACAGGCAACTTCAGCGCCACAGCTCAGTTTTCACACTCTATGCTTAGTGCCCTTTGAGTGCATTATCTAGGAATGAACCTGGTAGAGCATCCCACACAAACGAATGCTCCACATGCGGGTTTCACATGCCACCAACTCCACATTCACAGGCAACTTCAGCGCCACAGACGTTTGCAGATAGCCCTCAATGCAAAGGCTCTAGACGCAAATATTGGTGTGAGAGCTAATTCAATCAAGGAAACACTGCATGTTGGTGAAGGGCATATTGAAGAAGAATCAGCCGAGTGGTTCTTGTGGGAGAACAACTGCATTTGGCTCACTAACGTCACACACCATCAGGCTTCCAAGCAGCTCTCAAGGAAACTCAGTTTTCACACTCTATGCTTAGTGCCCTTTGAGTGCATTATCTAGGAATGAACCTGGTAGAGCATCCCACACAAACGAATGCTCCACATGCGGGTTTCACATGCCACCAACTCCACATTCACAGGCAACTTCAGCGCCACAGCCGTTTTCAGATAGCCCTCAATGCAAAGGCTCTAGAAGCAAATATTGGTGTGAGAGGTAATTCAATCAAGGAAACACTGCATGTTGGTGAAGGGCATATTGAAGAAGAATCAGCCGAGTGGTTCTTGTGGGAGAACAACTCCATTTGGCTCACTAACGTCACACACAAACAGGCTTCCAAGCAGCTCTCAAGGAAACTCAGTTTTCACACTCTATGCTTAGTGCCCTTTGAGTGCATTATCTAGGAATGAACCTGGTAGAGCATCCCACACAAACGAATGCTCCACATGCGGGTTTCACACGCCACCAACTCCACATTCACAGGCAACTTCAGCGCCACAGCTCAGTTTTCACACTCTATGCTTAGTGCCCTTTGAGTGCATTATCTAGGAATGAACCTGGTAGAGCATCCCACACAAACGAATGTTCCACATGCGGGTTTCACATGCCACCAACTCCACATTCACAGATAATTTCAGCGCCAAACCCACTTTCAGATAGCCCTCAATGCAAAGGCTCTAGACGCAAATATTGGTGTGAGAGCTAATTCAATCAAGGAAACACTGCATGTTGGTGAAGGGCATATTGAAGAAGAATCAGCCGAGTGGTTCTTGTGGGAGAACAACTCCATTTGGCTCACTAACTTCACACACCATCAGGCTTCCAAGCAGCTCTCAAGGAAACTCACTTTTCCACACTCTATGCTTAGTGCCCTTTGAGTGCATTATCTAGGAATGAACCTGGTAGAGCATCCCACACAAACGAATGCTCCACATGCGGGTTTCACATGCCACCAACTCCACATTCACAGGCAACTTCAGCGCAACAGACGTTGCAGATAGCCCTCAATGCAAAGGCTCTAGACGCAAATATTGTTGTGAGAGCTAATTCAATCAAGGAAACAGTTCATGTTGGTGAAGGACATATTGAAGAAGAATCAGCCGAGTGGTTTTGTGGGAGAATAACTCCATTTGGCTCACTAACGTCACACACCATCAGGCTTCCAAGCAGCTCTCAAGGAAACTCAGTTTTCACACTCTATGCTTAGTGCCCTTTGAGTGCATTATCTAGGAATGAACCTGGTAGAGCATCCCACACAAACGAATGCTCAACATGCGGGTTTCACATGCCACCAACTCCACATTCACAGGCAACTTCAGCGACACAGACGTTTGCAGACAGCCCTCAATGCAAAGGCTCTAGACGCAAATATTGGTGTGAGAGCTAATTCAATCAAGGAAACACTGCATGTTGGTGAAGGGCATATTGAAGAAGAATCAGCCGAGTGGTTCTAGTGGGAGAACAACTGCATTTGGCTCACTAACGTCACACACCATCAGGCTTCCACACAGCTATCAAGGAAACTCAGTTTTCACACTCTATGCTTAGTGCCCTTTGAGTGCATTATCTAGGAATGAACCTGGTAGAGCATCCCACACAAACGAATGCTCCACATGCGGGTTTCACACGCCACCAACTCCACATTCACAGGCAACTTCAGCGCCACAGCTCAGTTTTCACAATCTATGCTTAGTGCCCTTTGAGTGCATTATCTAGAAATGAACCTGGTAGAGCATCCCACACAAACGAATGTTCCACATGCGGGTTTCACATGCCACCAACTCCACATTCACAGATAATTTCAGCGCCAAACCCACTTTCAGATAGCCCTCAATGCAAAGGCTCTAGACGCAAATATTGGTGTGAGAGCTAATTCAATCAAGGAAACACTGCATGTTGGTGAAGGGCATATTGAAGAAGAATCAGCCGAGTGGTTCTTGTGGGAGAACAACTCCATTTGGCTCACTAACTTCACACACCATCAGGCTTCCAAGCAGCTCTCAAGGAAACTCAGTTTTCACACTCTATGCTTAGTGCCCTTTGAGTGCATTATCTAGGAATGAACCTGGTAGAGCATCCGACACAAACGAATGCTCCACATGCGGGTTTCACATGCCACCAACTCCACATTCACAGGCAACTTCAGCGCCACAGCCGTTTTCAGATAGCGCTCAATGCAAAGGCTCTAGACGCAAATATTGGTGTGAGAGCTAATTCAATCAAGGAAACACTGCATGTTGGTGAAGGGCATATTGAAGAAGAATCAGCCGAGTGGTTCTTGTGGGAGAACAACTCCATTTGGCTCACTAACTTCACACACCATCAGGCTTCCAAGCAGCTCTCAAGGAAACTCAGTTTTCACACTCTATGCTTAGTGCCCTTTGAGTGCATTATCTAGGAATGAACCTGGTAGAGCATCCCACACAAACGAATGCTCCACATGCGGGTTTCACATGCCACCAACTCCACATTCACAGGCAACTTCAGCGCCACAGCCGTTTTCTGATAGCCCTCAATGCAAAGGTTCTAGACGCAAATATTGGTGTGAGAGGTAATTCAATCAAGGAAACAGTGCATGTTGGTGAAGGACATATTGAAGAAGAATCAGCCGAGTGGTTTTGTGGGAGAATAACTCCATTTGGCTCACTAACGTCACACACCATCAGGCTTCCAAGCAGCTCTCAAGGAAACTCAGTTTTCACACTCTATGCTTACTGCCCTTTGAGTGCATTATCTAGGAATGAACCTGGTAGAGCATCCCACACAAACGAATGCTCCACATGCGGGTTTCACATGCCACCAACTCCACATTCACAGGCAACTTCAGCGCCACAGCTCAGTTTTCACACTCTATGCTTAGTGCCCTTTGAGTGCATTATCTAGGAATGAACCTGGTAGAGCATCCCACACAAACGAATGTTCCACATGCGGGTTTCACATGCCACCAACTCCACATTCACAGATAATTTCAGCGCCAAACCCACTTTCAGATAGCCCTCAATGCAAAGGCTCTAGACGCAAATATTGGTGTGAGAGCTAATTCAATCAAGGAAACACTGCATGTTGGTGAAGGGCATATTGAAGAAGAATCATCCGAGTGGTTCTTGTGGGAGAACAACTCCATTTGGCTCACTAACTTCACACACCATCAGGCTTCCAAGCAGCTCTCAAGGAAACTCAGTTTTCACACTCTATGCTTAGTGCCCTTTGAGTGCATTATCTAGGAATGAACCTGGTAGAGCATCCCACACAAACGAATGCTCCACATGCGGGTTTCACATGCCACCAACTCCACATTCACAGGCAACATCAGCGCAACAGACGTTTGCAGATAGCCCTCAATGCAAAGGCTCTAGACGCAAATATTGGTGTGAGAGCTAATTCAATCAAGGAAACACTGCATGTTGGTGAAGCGCATATTGAAGAAGAATCAGCCGAGTGGTTCTTGTGCGAGAACAACTCCATTTGGCTCACTAACTTCACACACCATCAGGCTTCCAAGCAGCTCTCAAGGAAACTCAGTTTTCACACTCTATGCTTAGTGCCCTTTGAGTGCATTATCTAGGAATGAACCTGGTAGAGCATCCCACACAAGCGAATGCTCCACATGCGGGTTTCACATGCCACCAACTCCACATTCACAGGCAACTTCAGCGCCACAGCTCAGTTTTCACACTCTATGCTTAGTGCCCTTTGAGTGCATTATCTAGGAATGAACCTGGTAGAGCATCCCACACAAACGAATGTTCCACATGCGGGTTTCACATGCCACCAACTCCACATTCACAGATAATTTCAGCGCCAAACCCACTTTCAGATAGCCCTCAATGCAAAGGCTCTAGACGCAAATATTGGTGTGAGAGCTAATTCAATCAAGGAAACACTGCATGTTGGTGAAGGGCATATTGAAGAAGAATCAGCCGAGTGGTTCTTGTGGGAGAACAACTCCTTTTGGCTCACTAACTTCACACACCATCAGGCTTCCAAGCAGCTCTCAAGGAAACTCAGTTTTCACACTCTATGCTTAGTGCCCTTTGAGTGCATTATCTAGGAATGAACCTGATAGAGCATCCCACACAAACGAATGCTCCACATGCGGGTTTCACATGCCACCAACTCCACATTCACAGGCAACATCAGCGCAACAGACGTTTGCAGATAGCCCTCAATGCAAAGGCTCTAGACGCAAATATTGGTGTGAGACCTAATTCAATCAAGGAAACACTGCATGTTGGTGAAGCGCATATTGAAGAAGAATCAGCCGAGTGGTTCTTGTGGGAGAACAACTCCATTTGTCTCACTAACGTCACACACCATCAAGCTTCCAAGCAGCTCTCAAGGAAACTCAGTTTTCACACTCTATGCTTAGTGCCCTTTGAGTGCATTATCTAGGAATGAACCTGGTAGAGCATCCCACACAAACGAATGCTCCACATGCGGGTTTCACATGCCACCAACTCCACATTCACAGGCAACTTCAGCGCCACAGCCGTTTTCAGATAGCGCTCAATGCAAAGGCTCTAGACGCAAATATTGGTGTGAGAGCTAATTCAATCAAGGAAACACTGCATGTTGGTGAAGGGCATATTGAAGAAGAATCAGCCGAGTGGTTCTTGTGGGAGAACAACTCCATTTGGCTCACTAACTTCACACACCATCAGGCTTCCAAGCAGCTCTCAAGGAAACTCAGTTTTCACACTCTATGCTTAGTGCCCTTTGAGTGCATTATCTAGGAATGAACCTGGTAGAGCATCCCACACAAACGAATGCTCCACATGCGGGTTTCACATGCCACCAACTCCACATTCACAGGCAACTTCAGCGCCACAGCCGTTTTCAGATAGCGCTCAATGCAAAGGCTCTAGACGCAAATATTGGTGTGAGAGCTAATTCAATCAACAAAACACTGCATGTTGGTGAAGGACATATTGAAGAAGAATCAGCCGAGTGGTTTTGTGGGAGAATAACTCCATTTGGCTCACTAACGTCACACACCATCAGGCTTCCAAGCAGCTCTCAAGGAAACTCAGTTTTCACACTCTATGCTTAGTGCCCTTTGAGTGCATTATCTAGGAATGAACATGGTAGAGCATCCCACACAAACGAATGCTCCACATGCGGGTTTCACATGCCACCAACTCCACATTCACAGGCAACTTCAGCGCCACAGACGTTTGCAGATAGCCCTCAATGCAAAGGCTCTAGACACAAATATTGGTGTGAGAGCTAATTCAATCAAGGAAACACTGCATGTTGGTGAAGCGCATATTGAAGAAGAATCAGCCGAGTGGTTCTTGTGGGAGAACAACTCCATTTGGCTCACTAACGTCACACACCATCAGGCTTCCAAGCAGCTCTCAAGGAAACTCAGTTTTCACACTCTATGCTTAGTGCCCTATGAGTGCATTATCTAGGAATGAACCTGGTAGAGCATCCCACACAAACGAATGCTCCACATGCGGGTTTCACACGCCACCAACTCCACATTCACAGGCAACTTCAGCGCCACAGACGTTTGCAGATAGCCCTCAATGCAAAGGCTCTAGACGCAAATATTGGTGTGAGAGCTAATTCAATCAAGGAAACACTGCATGTTGGTGAAGCGCATATTGAAGAAGAATCAGCCGAGTGGTTCTTGTGGGAGAACAACTCCATTTGGCTCACTAACGTCACACACCATCAAGCTTCCAAGCAGCTCTCAAGGAAACTCAGTTTTCACACTCTATGCTTAGTGCCCTTTGAGTGCATTATCTAGGAATGAACCTGGTAGAGCATCCCACACAAACGAATGCTCCACATGCGGGTTTCACATGCCACCAACTCCACATTCACAGGCAACTTCAGCGCCACAGCCGTTTTCAGATAGCGCTCAATGCAAAGGCTCTAGACGCAAATATTGGTGTGAGAGCTAATTCAATCAAGGAAACACTGCATGTTGGTGAAGGGCATATTGAAGAAGAATCAGCCGAGTGGTTCTTGTGGGAGAACAACTCCATTTGTCTCACTAACTTCACACACCATCAGGCTTCCAAGCAGCTCTCAAGGAAACTCAGTTTTCACACTCTATGCTTAGTGCCCTTTGAGTGCATTATCTAGGAATGAACCTGGTAGAGCATCCCACACAAACGAATGCTCCACATGCGGGTTTCACATGCCACCAACTCCACATTCACAGGCAACTTCAGCGCCACAGACGTTTGCAGATAGCCCTCAATGCAAAGGCTCTAGACACAAATATTGGTGTGAGAGCTAATTCAATCAAGGAAACACTGCATGTTGGTGAAGGGCATATTGAAGAAGAATCAGCCGAGTGGTTCTTGTGTGAGAACAACTCCATTTGGCTCACTAACTTCACACACCATCAGGCTTCCAAGCAGCTCTCAAGGAAACTCAGTTTTCACACTCTATGCTTAGTGCCCTTTGAGTGCATTATCTAGGAATGAACCTGGTAGAGCATCCCACACAAACGAATGCTCCACATGCGGGTTTCACATGCCACCAACTCCACATTCACAGGCAACATCAGCGCCACAGCCGTTTTCAGATAGCCCTCAATGCAAAGGCTCTAGACGCAAATATTGGTGTGAGAGTTAATTCAATCAAGGAAACACTGCATGTTGGTGAAGGGCATATTGAAGAAGAATCAGCCGAGTGGTTCTTGTGGGAGAACAACTCCATTTGGCTCACTAACGTCACACACCATCAGGCTTCCAAGCAGCTCTCAAGGAAACTCAGTTTTCACACTCTATGCTTAGTGCCCTATGAGTGCATTATCTAGGAATGAACCTGGTAGAGCATCCCACACAAACGAATGCTCCACATGCGGGTTTCACATGCCACCAACTCCACATTCACAGGCAACTTCAGCGCCACAGACGTTTGCAGATAGCCCTCAATGCAAAGGCTCTAGACGCAAATATTGGTGTGAGAGCTAATTCAATCAACAAAACACTGCATGTTGGTGAAGCGCATATTGAAGAAGAATCAGCCGAGTGGTTCTTGTGGGAGAATAACTCCATTTGGCTCACTCACTTCACACACCATTAGGCTTCCAAGCAGCTCTCAAGGAAACTCAGTTTTCACACTCTATGCTTAGTGCCCTTTGAGTGCATTATCTAGGAATGAACCTGATAGAGCATCCCACACAAACGAATGCTCCACATGCGGGTTTCACATGCCACAAACTCCACATTCACAGGCAACATCAGCGCAACAGACGT
Organism: Ochotona princeps; assembly: GCF_030435755.1. Classification (NCBI taxonomy): domain Eukaryota; kingdom Metazoa; phylum Chordata; class Mammalia; order Lagomorpha; family Ochotonidae; genus Ochotona; species Ochotona princeps. Next base: position 39,631 of record NW_026699322.1, on the reverse strand, counting down.
TTGCAGATAGCCCTCAATGCAAAGGCTCTAGACGCAAATATTGGTGTGAGAGCTAATTCAATCAAGGAAACACTGCATGTTGGTGAAGCGCATATTGAAGAAGAATCAGCCGAGTGGTTCTTGTGGGAGAACAACTCCATTTGGCTCACTAACGTCACACACCATCAAGCTTCCAAGCAGCTCTCAAGGAAACTCAGTTTTCACACTCTATGCTTAGTGCCCTTTGAGTGCATTATCTAGGAATGAACCTGGTAGAGCATCCGACACAAACGAATGCTCCACATGCGGGTTTCACATGCCACCAACTCCACATTCACAGGCAACTTCAGCGCCACAGCCGTTTTCAGATAGCGCTCAATGCAAAGGCTCTAGAGGCAAATATTGGTGTGAGAGCTAATTCAATCAAGGAAACACTGCATGTTGGTGAAGGGCATATTGAAGAAGAATCAGCCGAGTGGTTCTTGTGGGAGAACAACTCCATTTGGCTCACTAACTTCACACACCATCAGGCTTCCAAGCAGCTCTCAAGGAAACTCAGTTTTCACACTCTATGCTTAGTGCCCTTTGAGTGCATTATCTGGGAATGAACCTGGTAGAGCATCCCACACAAACGAATGCTCCACATGCGGGTTTCACATGCCACCAACTCCACATTCACAGGCAACTTCAGCGCCACAGCTTAGTTTTCACACTCTATGCTTAGTGCCCTTTGAGTGCATTATCTAGGAATGAACCTGGTAGAGCATCCCACACAAACGAATGTTCCACATGCGGGTTTCACATGCCACCAACTCCACATTCACAGATAATTTCAGCGCCAAACCCACTTTCAGATAGCCCTCAATGCAAAGGCTCTAGACGCAAATATTGGTGTGAGAGCTAATTCAATCAAGGAAACACTGCATGTTGGTGAAGGGCATATTGAAGAAGAATCTTCCGAGTGGTTTTTGTGGGAGAACAACTCCATTTGGCTCACTAACTTCACACACCATCAGGCTTCCAAGCAGCTCTCAAGGAAACTCAGTTTTCACACTCTATGCTTAGTGCCCTTTGAGTGCATTATCTAGGAATGAACCTGATAGAGCATCCCACACAAACGAATGCTCCACATGCGGGTTTCACATGCCACCAACTCCACATTCACAGGCAACATCAGCGCAACAGACGTTTGCAGATAGCCCTCAATGCAAAGGCTCTAGACGCAAATATTGGTGTGAGAGCTAATTCAATCAAGGAAACACTGCATGTTGGTGAAGCGCATATTGAAGAAGAATCAGCCGAGTGGTTCTTGTGGGAGAACAACTCCATTTGGCTCACTAACGTCACACACCATCAAGCTTCCAAGCAGCTCTCAAGGAAACTCAGTTTTCACACTCTATGCTTAGTGCCCTTTGAGTGCATTATCTAGGAATGAACCTGGTAGAGCATCCCACACAAACGAATGCTCCACATGCGGGTTTCACATGCCACCAACTCCACATTCACAGGCAATTCAGTGCCACAGCCGTTTTCAGATAGCGCTCAATGCAAAGGCTCTAGACGCAAATATTGGTGTGAGAGCTAATTCAATCAAGGAAACACTGCATGTTGGTGAAGGGCATATTGAAGAAGAATCAGCCGAGTGGTTCTTGTGGGAGAACAACTCCATTTGGCTCACTAACTTCACACACCATCAGGCTTCCAAGCAGCTCTCAAGGAAACTCAGTTTTCACACTCTATGCTTAGTGCCCTTTGAGTGCATTATCTAGGAATGAACCTGGTAGAGCATCCCACACACACGAATGCTCCACATGTGGGTTTCACATGCCACCAACTCCACATTCACAGGCAACATCAGCGCTACAGACGTTTGCAGATAGCCCTCAATGCAAAGGCTCTAGACGCAAATATTGGTGTGAGAGCTAATTCAATCAAGGAAACACTGCATGTTGGTGAAGGGCATATTGAAGAAGAATCAGCCGAGTGGTTTTGTGGGAGAATAACTCCATTTGGCTCACTAACGTCACACACCATCAGGCTTCCAAGCAGCTCTCAAGGAAACTCAGTTTTCACACTCTATGCTTAGTGCCCTTTGAGTGCATTATCTAGGAATGAACCTGGTAGAGCATCCCACACAAACGAATGCTCCACATGCGGGTTTCACATGCCACCAACTCCACATTCACAGGCAAATTCAGCGCCACAGCCGTTTTCAGATAGCGCTCAATGCAAAGGTTCTAGACGCAAATATTGGTGTGAGAGCTAATTCAATCAAGGAAACACTGCATGTTGGTGAAGGGCATATTGAAGAAGAATCAGCCGAGTGGTTCTTGTGGGAGAACAACTCCATTTGGCTCACTAACGTCACACACCATCAGGCTTCCAAGCAGCTCTCAAGGAAACTCAGTTTTCACACTCTATGCTTAGTGCCCTTTGAGTGCATTATCTAGGAATGAACCTGGTAGAGCATCCCACACAAACGAATGCTCCACATGTGGGTTTCACATGCCACCAACTCCACATTCACAGGCAACTTCAGCGCCACAGACGTTTGCAGATAGCCCTCAATGCAAAGGCTCTAGACACAAATATTGGTGTGAGAGCTAATTCAATCAAGGAAACACTGCATGTTGGTGAAGCGCATATTGAAGAAGAATCAGCCGAGTGGTTCTTGTGGGAGAACAACTCCATTTGGCTCACTAACGTCACACACCATCAGGCTTCCAAGCAGCTCTCAAGGAAACTCAGTTTTCACACTCTATGCTTAGTGCCCTATGAGTGCATTATCTAGGAATGAACCTGGTAGAGCATCCCACACAAACGAATGCTCCACATGCGGGTTTCACACGCCACCAACTCCACATTCACAGGCAACTTCAGCGCCACAGACGTTTGCAGATAGCCCTCAATGCAAAGGCTCTAGACGCAAATATTGGTGTGAGAGCTAATTCAATCAAGGAAACACTGCATGTTGGTGAAGGGCATATTGAAGAAGAATCACCGAGTGGTTCTTGTGGGAGAACAACTCCATTTGGCTCACTAACTTCACACACCATCAGGCTTCCAAGCAGCTCTCAAGGAAACTCAGTTTTCACACTCTATGCTTAGTGCCCTTTGAGTGCATTATCTAGGAATGAACCTGGTAGAGCATCCCACACAAACGAATGCTCCACATGCGGGTTTCACATGCCACCAACTCCACATTCACAGGCAACTTCAGCGCCACAGACGTTTGCAGATAGCCCTCAATGCAAAGGCTCTAGACGCAAATATTGGTGTGAGAGCTAATTCAATCAACAAAACACTGCATGTTGGTGAAGCGCATATTGAAGAAGAATCAGCCGAGTGGTTCTTGTGGGAGAACAACTCCATTTGGCTCACTAACTTCACACACCATCAGGCTTTCAAGCAGCTCTCAAGGAAACTCAGTTTTCACACTCTATGCTTAGTGCCCTTTGAGTGCATTATCTAGGAATGAACCTGGTAGAGCATCCCACACAAACGAATGCTCCACATGCGGGTTTCACATGCCACCAACTCCACATTCACAGGCAACTTCAGCGCCACAGACGTTTGCAGATAGCCCTCAATGCAAAGGCTCTAGACGCAAATATTGGTGTGAGAGCTAATTCAATCAAGGAAACACTGCATGTTGGTGAAGGGCATATTGAAGAAGAATCAGCCGAGTGGTTCTTGTGGGAGAACAACTCCATTTGGCTCACTAACTTCACACACCATCAGGCTTCCAAGCAGCTCTCAAGGAAACTCAGTTTTCACACTCTATGCTTAGTGCCCTATGAGTGCATTATCTAGGAATGAACCTGGTAGAGCATCCCACACAAACGAATGCTCCACATGCGGGTTTCACACGCCACCAACTCCACATTCACAGGCAACTTCAGCGCCACAGACTTTTGCAGATAGCCCTCAATGCAAAGGCTCTAGACGCAAATATTGGTGTGAGAGGTAATTCAATCAAGGAAACACTGCATGTTGGTGAAGGGCATATTGAAGAAGAATCAGCCGAGTGGTTATTGTGGGAGAACAACTCCATTTGGCTCACTAACTTCACACACCATCAGGCTTCCAAGCAGCTCTCAAGGAAACTCAGTTTTCACACTCTATGCTTAGTGCCCTTTGAGTGCATTATCTAGGAATGAACCTGGTAGAGCATCCCACACAAACGAATGCTCCACATGCGGGTTTCACATGCCACCAACTCCACATTCACAGATAACTTCAGCGCCAAACCCACTTTCAGATAGCCCTCAATGCAAAGGCTCTAGACGCAAATATTGGTGTGAGAGCTAATTCAATCAACAAAACACTGCATGTTGGTGAAGGGCATATTGAAGAAGAATCAGCCGAGTGGTTCTTGTGGGAGAACAACTCCATTTGGCTCACTAACGTCACACACCATCAGGCTTCCAAGCAGCTCTCAAGGAAACTCAGTTTTCACACTCTATGCTTAGTGCCCTTTGAGTGCATTATCTAGGAATGAACCTGGTAGAGCATCCCACACAAACGAATGCTCCACATGCGGGTTTCACATGCCACCAACTCCACATTCACAGGCAACTTCAGCGCCACAGACGTTTGCAGATAGTCCTCAATGCAAAGGCTCTAGACGCAAATATTGGTGTGAGAGGTAATTCAATCAAGGAAACACTGCATGTTGGTGAAGGGCATATTGAAGAAGAATCAGCCGAGTGGTTCTTGTGGGAGAACAACTCCATTTGGCTCACTAACTTCACACACCATCAGGCTTGAAGCAAATCTCAAGGAAACTCAGTTTTCACACTCTATGCTTAGTGCCCTATGAGTGCATTATCTAGGAATGAACCTGGTAGAGCATCCCACACAAACGAATGCTCCACATGCGGGTTTCACACGCCACCAACTCCACATTCACAGGCAACTTCAGCGCCAAAACCACTTTCAGATAGCCCTCAATGCAAAGGCTCTAGACGCAAATATTGGTGTGAGAGGTAATTCAATCAAGGAAACACTGCATGTTGATGAAGGGCATATTGAAGAAGAATCAGCCGAGTGGTTCTTGTGGGAGAACAACTCCATTTGGCTCACTAACTTCACACACCATCAGGCTTCCAAGCAGCTCTCAAGGAAACTCAGTTTTTACACTCTATGCTTAGTGCCCTTTGAATGCATTATCTAGGAATGAACCTGGTAGAGCATCCCACACAAACGAATGCTCCACATGCGGGTTTCACATGCCACCAACTCCACATTCACAGGCAACTTCAGCGCCACAGACGTTTGCAGATAGCCCTCAATGCAAAGGCTCTAGACGCAAATATTGGTGTGAGAGCTAATTCAATCAAGGAAACACTGCATGTTGGTGAAGGGCATATTGAAGAAGAATCAGCCGAGTGGTTCTTGTGGGAGAACAACTCCATTTGGCTCACTAACGTCACACACCATCAGGCTTCCAAGCAGCTCTCAAGGAAACTCAGTTTTCACACTCTAGGCTTAGTGCCCTATGAGTGCATTATCTAGGAATGAACCTGGTAGAGCATCCCACACAAACGAATGCTCCACATGCGGGTTTCACACGCCACCAACTCCACATTCACAGGCAACTTCAGCGCCACAGCCGTTTTCAGATAGCCCTCAATGCAAAGGCTCTAGACGCAAATATTGGTGTGAGAGGTAATTCAATCAAGGAAACACTGCATGTTGGTGAAGGGCATATTGAAGAAGAATCAGCCGAGTGGTTCTTGTGGGAGAACAACTCCATTTGTCTCACTAACGTCACACACCATCAAGCTTCCAAGCAGCTCTCAAGGAAACTCAGTTTTCACACTCTATGCTTAGTGCTCTTTGAGTGCATTATCTAGGAATGAACCTGGTAGAGCATCCCACACAAACGAATGCTCCACATGCGGGTTTCACATGCCACCAACTCCACATTCACAGGCAACTTCAGCGCCAAAACCACTTTCAGATAGCCCTCAATGCAAAGGCTCTAGACGCAAATATTGGTGTGAGAGCTAATTCAATCAAGGAAACACTGCATGTTGGTGAAGGGCATATTGAAGAAGAATCAGCCGAGTGGTTCTTGTGGGAGAACAACTCCATTTGGCTCACTAACTTCACACACCATCAGGCTTCCAAGCAGCTCTCAAGGAAACTCAGTTTTCACACTCTATGCTTAGTGCCCTTTGAGTGCATTATCTAGGAATGAACCTGGTAGAGCATCCCACACAAACGAATGCTCCACATGCGGGTTTCACATGCCACCAACTCCACATTCACAGGCAACATCAGCGCCACAGACGTTTGCAGATAGCCCTCAATGCAAAGGCTCTAGACGCAAATATTGGTGTGAGAGCTAATTCAATCAAGGAAACACTGCATGTTGGTGAAGGACATATTGAAGAAGAATCAGCCGAGTGGTTTTGTGGGAGAATAACTCCATTTGGCTCACTAACGTCACACACCATCAGGCTTCCAAGCAGCTCTCAAGGAAACTCAGTTTTCACACTCTATGCTTAGTGCCCTTTGAGTGCATTATCTAGGAATGAACCTGGTAGAGCATCCCACACAAACGAATGCTCCACATGCGGGTTTCACATGCCACCAACTCCACATTCACAGGCAACTTCAGCGCCACAGACGTTTGCAGATAGCCCTCAATACAAAGGCTCTAGACGCAAATATTGGTGTGAGAGGTAATTCAATCAACAAAACACTGCATGTTGGTGAAGCGCATATTGAAGAAGAATCAGCCGAGTGGTTCTTGTGGGAGAACAACTCCATTTGGCTCACTAACGTCACACACCATCAGGCTTCCAAGCAGCTCTCAAGGAAACTCAGTTTTCACACTCTATGCTTAGTGCCCTATGAGTGCATTATCTAGGAATGAACCTGGTAGAGCATCCCACACAAACGAATGCTCCACATGCGGGTTTCACATGCCACCAACTCCACATTCACAGGCAACTTCAGCGCCACAGACGTTTGCAGATAGCCCTCAATGCAAAGGCTCTAGACACAAATATTGGTGTGAGAGCTAATTCAATCAAGGAAACATTGCATGTTGGTGAAGCGCATATTGAAGAAGAATCAGCCGAGTGGTTCTTGTGCGAGAACAACTCCATTTGGCTCACTAACGTCACACACCATCAGGCTTCCAAGCAGCTCTCAAGGAAACTCAGTTTTCACACTCTATGCTTAGTGCCCTATGAGTGCATTATCTAGGAATGAACCTGGTAGAGCATCCCACACAAACGAATGCTCCACATGCGGGTTTCACACGCCACCAACTCCACATTCACAGGCAACTTCAGCGCCACAGACGTTTGCAGATAGCCCTCAATGCAAAGGCTCTAGACGCAAATATTGGTGTGAGAGGTAATTCAATCAAGGAAACACTGCATGTTGGTGAAGGGCATATTGAAGAAGAATCAGCCGAGTGGTTCTTGTGGGAGAACAACTCCATTTGTCTCACTAACGTCACACACCATCAAGCTTCCAAGCAGCTCTCAAGGAAACTCAGTTTTCACACTCTATGCTTAGTGCTCTTTGAGTGCATTATCTAGGAATGAACCTGGTAGAGCATCCCACACAAACGAATGCTCCACATGCGGGTTTCACATGCCACCAACTCCACATTCACAGGCAACTTCAGCGCCAAAACCACTTTCAGATAGCCCTCAATGCAAAGGCTCTAGACGCAAATATTGGTGTGAGAGCTAATTCAATCAAGGAAACACTGCATGTTGGTGAAGGGCATATTGAAGAAGAATCAGCCGAGTGGTTCTTGTGGGAGAACAACTCCATTTGGCTCACTAACTTCACACACCATCAGGCTTCCAAGCAGCTCTCAAGGAAACTCAGTTTTCACACTCTATGCTTAGTGCCCTTTGAGTGCATTATCTAGGAATGAACCTGGTAGAGCATCCCACACAAACGAATGCTCCACATGCGGGTTTCACATGCCACCAACTCCACATTCACAGGCAACATCAGCGCCACAGACGTTTGCAGATAGCCCTCAATGCAAAGGCTCTAGACGCAAATATTGGTGTGAGAGCTAATTCAATCAAGGAAACACTGCATGTTGGTGAAGGACATATTGAAGAAGAATCAGCCGAGTGGTTTTGTGGGAGAATAACTCCATTTGGCTCACTAACGTCACACACCATCAGGCTTCCAAGCAGCTCTCAAGGAAACTCAGTTTTCACACTCTATGCTTAGTGCCCTTTGAGTGCATTATCTAGGAATGAACCTGGTAGAGCATCCCACACAAACGAATGCTCCACATGCGGGTTTCACATGCCACCAACTCCACATTCACAGGCAACTTCAGCGCCACAGACGTTTGCAGATAGCCCTCAATGCAAAGGCTCTAGACGCAAATATTGGTGTGAGAGGTAATTCAATCAACAAAACACTGCATGTTGGTGAAGCGCATATTGAAGAAGAATCAGCCGAGTGGTTCTTGTGGGAGAACAACTCCATTTGGCTCACTAACGTCACACACCATCAGGCTTCCAAGCAGCTCTCAAGGAAACTCAGTTTTCACACTCTATGCTTAGTGCCCTATGAGTGCATTATCTAGGAATGAACCTGGTAGAGCATCCCACACAAACGAATGCTCCACATGCGGGTTTCACATGCCACCAACTCCACATTCACAGGCAACTTCAGCGCCACAGACGTTTGCAGATAGCCCTCAATGCAAAGGCTCTAGACACAAATATTGGTGTGAGAGCTAATTCAATCAAGGAAACATTGCATGTTGGTGAAGCGCATATTGAAGAAGAATCAGCCGAGTGGTTCTTGTGCGAGAACAACTCCATTTGGCTCACTAACGTCACACACCATCAGGCTTCCAAGCAGCTCTCAAGGAAACTCAGTTTTCACACTCTATGCTTAGTGCCCTATGAGTGCATTATCTAGGAATGAACCTGGTAGAGCATCCCACACAAACGAATGCTCCACATGCGGGTTTCACACGCCACCAACTCCACATTCACAGGCAACTTCAGCGCCACAGACGTTTGCAGATAGCCCTCAATGCAAAGGCTCTAGACGCAAATATTGGTGTGAGAGCTAATTCAATCAAGGAAACACTGCATGTTGGTGAAGGACATATTGAAGAAGAATCAGCCGAGTGGTTCTTGTGGGAGAATAACTCCATTTCGCTCACTAACGTCACACACCATCAGGCTTCCAAGCAGCTCTCAAGGAAACTCAGTTTTCACACTCTATGCTTAGTGCCCTTTGAGTGCATTATCTAGGAATGAACCTGGTAGAGCATCCCACACAAACGAATGCTCCACATGCGGGTTTCACATGCCACCAACTCCACATTCACAGGCAACTTCAGCGCCACAGACGTTTGCAGATAGCCCTCAATGCAAAGGCTCTAGACGCAAATATTGGTGTGAGAGCTAATTCAATCAACAAAACACTGCATGTTGGTGAAGGGCATATTGAGGAAGAATCAGCCGAGTGGTTCTTGTGGGAGAACAACTGCATTTGGCTCACTAACGTCACACACCATCAGGCTTCCAAGCAGCTCTCAAGGAAACTCAGTTTTCACACTCTATGCTTAGTGCCCTTTGAGTGCATTATCTAGGAATGAACCTGGTAGAGCATCCCACACAAACGAATGCTCCACATGCGGGTTTCACATGCCACCAACTCCACATTCACAGGCAACTTCAGCGCCACAGCCGTTTTCAGATAGCCCTCAATGCAAAGGCTCTAGACGCAAATATTGGTGTGAGAGGTAATTCAATCAAGGAAACACTGCATGTTGGTGAAGGGCATATTGAAGAAGAATCAGCCGAGTGGTTCTTGTGGGAGAACAACTCCATTTGGCTCACTAACGTCACACACAATCAGGCTTCCAAGCAGCTCTCAAGGAAACTCAGTTTTCACACTCTATGCTTAGTGCCCTTTGAGTGCATTATCTAGGAATGAACCTGGTAGAGCATCCCACACAAACGAATGCTCCACATGCGGGTTTCACACGCCACCAACTCCACATTCACAGGCAACTTCAGCGCCACAGCTCAGTTTTCACACTCTATGCTTAGTGCCCTTTGAGTGCATTATCTAGGAATGAACCTGGTAGAGCATCCCACACAAACGAATGCTCCACATGCGGATTTCACATGCCACCAACTCCACATTCACAGGCAACTTCAGCGCCACAGCTCAGTTTTCACACTCTATGCTTAGTGCCGTTTGAGTGCATTATCTAGGAATGAACCTGGTAGAGCATCCCACACAAACGAATGTTCCACATGCGGGTTTCACATGCCACCAACTCCACATTCACAGATAATTTCAGCGTCAAACCCACTTTCAGATAGCCCTCAATGCAAAGGCTCTAGAAGCAAATATTGGTGTGAGAGGTAATTCAATCAAGGAAACACTGCATGTTGGTGAAGGGCATATTGAAGAAGAATCAGCCGAGTGGTTCTTGTGGGAGAACAACTCCATTTGGCTCACTAACGTCACACACCATCAGGCTTCCAAGCAGCTCTCAAGGAAACTCAGTTTTCACACTCTATGCTTAGTGCCCTTTGAGTGCATTATCTAGGAATGAACCTGGTAGAGCATCCCACACAAATGAATGCTCCACATGCAGGTTTCACATGCCACCAACTCCACATTCACAGGCAACTTCAGCGCCACAGCTCAGTTTTCACACTCTATGCTTAGTGCCCTTTGAGTGCATTATCTAGGAATGAACCTGGTAGAGCATCCCACACAAACGAATGTTCCACAGGCGGGTTTCACATGCCACCAACTCCACATTCACAGGCAACTTCAGCGCCACAGCCGTTTTCAGATAGCGCTCAATGCAAAGGCTCTAGACGCAAATATTGGTGTGAGAGCTAATTCAATCAAGGAAACACTGCATGTTGGTGAAGGGCATATTGAAGAAGAATCAGCCGAGTGGTTCTTGTGGGAGAACAACTCCATTTGGCTCACTAACTTCACACACCATCAGGCTTCCAAGCAGCTCTCAAGGAAACTCAGTTTTCACACTCTATGCTTAGTGCCCTTTGAGTGCATTATCTAGGAATGAACCTGGTAGAGCATCCCACACAAACGAATGCTCCACATGCGGGTTTCACATGCCACCAACTCCACATTCACAGGCAACTTCAGCGCCACAGCTCAGTTTTCACACTCTATGCTTAGTGCCCTTTGAGTGCATTATCTAGGAATTAACCTGGTAGAGCATCCCACACAAACGAATGTTCCACATGCGGGTTTCACATGCCACCAACTCCACATTCACAGATAATTTCAGCGCCAAACCCACTTTCAGATAGCCCTCAATGCAAAGGCTCTAGACGCAAATATTGGTGTGAGAGCTAATTCAATCAAGGAAACACTGCATGTTGGTGAAGGGCATATTGAAGAAGAATCAGCCGAGTGGTTCTTGTGGGAGAACAACACCATTTGGCTCACTAACTTCACACACCATCAGGCTTCCAAGCAGCTCTCAAGGAAACTCAGTTTTCACACTCTATGCTTAGTGCCCTTTGAGTGCATTATCTAGGAATGAACCTGGTAGAGCATCCCACACAAACGAATGCTCCACATGCGGGTTTCACATGCCACCAACTCCACATTCACAGGCAACTTCAGCGCCACAGACGTTTGCAGATAGCCCTCAATGCAAAGGCTCTAGACGCAAATATTGGTGTGAGAGCTAATTCAATCAAGGAAACACTGCATGTTGGTGAAGGACATATTGAAGAAGAATCAGCCGAGTGGTTCTTGTGGGAGAACAACTCCATTTGTCTCACTAACGTCACACACCATCAAGCTTCCAAGCAGCTCTCAAGGAAACTCAGTTTTCACACTCTATGCTTAGTGCCCTTTGAGTGCATTATCTAGGAATGAACCTGGTAGAGCATCCCACACAAACGAATGCTCCACATGCGGGTTTCACATGCCACCAACTCCACATTCACAGGCAACTTCAGCGCCACAGCCGTTTTCAGATAGCGCTCAATGCAAAGGCTCTAGACGCAAATATTGGTGTGAGAGCTAATTCAATCAAGGAAACACTGCATGTTGGTGAAGGGCATATTGAAGAAGAATCAGCCGAGTGGTTCTTGTGGGAGAACAACTCCATTTGGCTCACTAACTTCACACACCATCAGGCTTCCAAGCAGCTCTCAAGGAAACTCAGTTTTCACACTCTATGCTTAGTGCCCTATGAGTGCATTATCTAGGAATGAACCTGGTAGAGCATCCCACACAAACGAATGCTCCACATGCGGGTTTCACATGCCACCAACTCCACATTCACAGGCAACATCAGCGCTACAGACTTTTGCAGATAGCCCTCAATGCAAAGGCTCTAGACGCAAATATTGGTGTGAGAGCTAATTCAATCAACAAAACACTGCATGTTGGTGAAGGGCATATTGAAGAAGAATCAGCCGAGTGGTTCTTGTGGGAGAACAACTACATTTGGCTCACTAACGTCACACACCATCAGGCTTCCAAGCAGCTCTCAAGGAAACTCAGTTTTCACACTCTATGCTTAGTGCCCTTTGAGTGCATTATCTAGGAATGAACCTGGTAGAGCATCCCACACAAACGAATGCTCCACATGCGGGTTTCACATGCTACCAACTCCACATTCACAGGCAACTTCAGCGCCACAGACGTTTGCAGAGAGCCCTCAATGCAAAGGCTCTAGACGCAAATATTGGTGTGAGAGCTAATTCAATCAAGGAAACACTGCATGTTGGTGAAGCGCATATTGAAGAAGAATCAGCCGAGTGGTTCTTGTGGGAGAACAACTCCATTTGGCTCACTAACTTCACACACCATCAGGCTTCCAAGCAGCTCTCAAGGAAACTCAGTTTTCACACTCTATGCTTAGTGCCCTTTGAGTGCATTATCTAGGAATGAACCTGGTAGAGCATCCCACACAAACGAATGCTCCACATGCGGGTTTCACATGCCACCAACTCCACATTCACAGGCAACATCAGCGCTACAGACGTTTGCAGATAGCCCTCAATGCAAAGGATCTAGACGCAAATATTGGTGTGAGAGCTAATTCAATCAAGGAAACACTGCATGTTGGTGAAGGGCATATTGAAGAAGAATCAGCCGAGTGGTTCTTGTGGGAGAATAACTCCATTTGGCTCACTAACGTCACACACCATCAGGCTTCCAAGCAGCTCTCAAGGAAACTCAGTTTTCACACTCTATGCTTAGTGCCCTTTGAGTGCATTATCTAGGAATGAACCTGGTAGAGCATCCCACACAAACGAATGCTCCACATGCGGGTTTCACATGCCACCAACTCCACATTCACAGGCAACTTCAGCGCCACAGACGTTTGCAGATAGCCCTCAATGCAAAGGCTCTAGACGCAAATATTGGTGTGAGAGCTAATTCAATCAACAAAACACTGCATGTTGGTGAAGCGCATATTGAAGAAGAATCAGCCGAGTGGTTCTTGTGGGAGAACAACTCCATTTGGCTCACTAACGTCACACACCATCAGGCTTCCACACAGCTCTCAAGGAAACTCAGTTTTCACACTCTATGCTTAGTGCCCTATGAGTGCATTATCTAGGAATGAACCTGGTAGAGCATCCCACAGAAACGAATGCTCCACATGCGGGTTTCACACGCCACCAACTCCACATTCACAGGCAACTTCAGCGCCACAGACGTTTGCAGATAGCCCTCAATGCAAAGGCTCTAGACGCAAATATTGGTGTGAGAGCTAATTCAATCAAGGAAACACTGCATGTTGGTGAAGGGCATATTGAAGAAGAATCAGCCGAGTGGTTCTTGTGGGAGAACAACTGCATTTGGCTCACTAACGTCACACACCATCAGGCTTCCAAGCAGCTCTCAAGGAAACTCAGTTTTCACACTCTATGCTTAGTGCCCTTTGAGTGCATTATCTAGGAATGAACCTGGTAGAGCATCCCACACAAACGAATGCTCCACATGCGGGTTTCACATGCCACCAACTCCACATTCACAGGCAACATCAGCGCTACAGACGTTTGCAGATAGCCCTCAATGCAAAGGCTCTAGACGCAAATATTGGTGTGAGAGCTAATTCAATCAAGGAAACACTGCATGTTGGTGAAGGATATATTGAAGAAGAATCAGCCGAGTGGTTTTGTGGGAGAATAACTCCATTTGGCTCACTAACGTCACACACCATCAGGCTTCCAAGCAGCTCTCAAGGAAACTCAGTTTTCACACTCTATGCTTAGTGCCCTTTGAGTGCATTATCTAGGAATGAACCTGGTAGAGCATCCCACACAAACGAATGTTCCACATGCGGGTTTCACATGCCACCAACTCCACATTCACAGGCAACTTCAGCGCCACAGCCATTTTCAGATAGCCCTCAATGCAAAGGCTCTAGACGCAAATATTGGTGTGAGAGCTAATTCAATCAACAAAACACTGCATGTTGGTGAAGCGCATATTGAAGAAGAATCAGCCGAGTGGTTCTTGTGGGAGAACAACTCCATTTGGCTCACTAACGTCACACACCATCAGGCTTCCAAGCAGCTCTCAAGGAAACTCAGTTTTCACACTCTATGCTTAGTGCCCTATGAGTGCATTATCTAGGAATGAACCTGGTAGAGCATCCCACACAAACGAATGCTCCACATGCGGGTTTCACATGCCACCAACTCCACATTCACAGGCAACTTCAGCGCCACAGACGTTTGCAGATAGCCCTCAATGCAAAGGCTCTAGACACAAATATTGGTGTGAGAGCTAATTCAATCAACAAAACACTGCATGTTGGTGAAGCGCATATTGAAGAAGAATCAGCCGAGTGGTTCTTGTGGGAGAACAACTCCATTTGGCTCACTAACGTCACACACCATCAGGCTTCCACACAGCTCTCAAGGAAACTCAGTTTTCACACTCTATGCTTAGTGCCCTATGAGTGCATTATCTAGGAATGAACCTGGTAGAGCATCCCACAGAAACGAATGCTCCACATGCGGGTTTCACACGCCACCAACTCCACATTCACAGGCAACTTCAGCGCCACAGACGTTTGCAGATAGCCCTCAATGCAAAGGCTCTAGACGCAAATATTGGTGTGAGAGCTAATTCAATCAACAAAACACTGCATGTTGGTGAAGCGCATATTGAAGAAGAATCAGCCGAGTGGTTCTTGTGGGAGAACAACTCCATTTGGCTCACTAACGTCACACACCATCAGGCTTCCAAGCAGCTCTCAAGGAAACTCAGTTTTCACACTCTATGCTTAGTGCCCTTTGAGTGCATTATCTAGGAATGAACCTGGTAGAGCATCCCACACAAACGAATGCTCCACATGCGGGTTTCACATGCCACCAACTCCACATTCACAGGCAACATCAGCGCTACAGACGTTTGCAGATAGCCCTCAATGCAAAGGCTCTAGACGCAAATATTGGTGTGAGAGCTAATTCAATCAAGGAAACACTGCATGTTGGTGAAGGACATATTGAAGAAGAATCAGCCGAGTGGTTTTGTGGGAGAATAACTCCATTTGGCTCACTAACGTCACACACCATCAGGCTTCCACGCAGCTCTCAAGGAAACTCAGTTTTCACACTCTATGCTTAGTGCCCTTTGAGTGCATTATCTAGGAATGAACCTGGTAGAGCATCCCACACAAACGAATGTTCCACATGCGGGTTTCACATGCCACCAACTCCACATTCACAGGCAACTTCAGCGCCACAGCCATTTTCAGATAGCCCTCAATGCAAAGGCTCTAGACGCAAATATTGGTGTGAGAGCTAATTCAATCAACAAAACACTGCATGTTGGTGAAGCGCATATTGAAGAAGAATCAGCCGAGTGGTTCTTGTGGGAGAACAACTCCATTTGGCTCACTAACGTCACACACCATCAGGCTTCCAAGCAGCTCTCAAGGAAACTCAGTTTTCACACTCTATGCTTAGTGCCCTATGAGTGCATTATCTAGGAATGAACCTGGTAGAGCATCCCACACAAACGAATGCTCCACATGCGGGTTTCACATGCCACCAACTCCACATTCACAGGCAACTTCAGCGCCACAGACGTTTGCAGATAGCCCTCAATGCAAAGGCTCTAGACACAAATATTGGTGTGAGAGCTAATTCAATCAAGGAAACACTGCATGTTGGTGAAGCGCATATTGAAGAAGAATCAGCCGAGTGGTTCTTGTGGGAGAACAACTCCATTTGGCTCACTAACGTCACACACCATCAAGCTTCCAAGCAGCTCTCAAGGAAACTCAGTTTTCACACTCTATGCTTAGTGCCCTTTGAGTGCATTATCTAGGAATGAACCTGGTAGAGCATCCCACACAAACGAATGTTCCACATGCGGGTTTCACATGCCACCAACTCCACATTCACAGGCAACTTCAGCGCCACAGCCGTTTTCAGATAGCCCTCAATTCAAAGGCTCTAGACGCAAATATTGGTGTGAGAGCTAATTCAATCAAGGAAACACTGCATGTTGGTGAAGGGCATATTGAAGAAGAATCAGCCGAGTGGTTCTTGTGGGAGAACAACTCCATTTGGCTCACTAACGTCACACACCATCAGGCTTCCAAGCAGCTCTCAAGGAAACTCAGTTTTCACACTCTATGCTTAGTGCCCTATGAGTGCATTATCTAGGAATGAACCTGGTAGAGCATCCCACACAAACGAATGCTCCACATGCGGGTTTCACATGCCACCAACTCCACATTCACAGGCAACATCAGCGCCACAGACGTTTGCAGATAGCCCTCAATGCAAAGGCTCTAGACACAAATATTGGTGTGAGAGCTAATTCAATCAAGGAAACACTGCATGTTGGTGAAGCGCATATTGCAGAAGAATCAGCCGAGTGGTTCTTGTGGGAGAACAACTCCATTTGGCTCACTAACGTCACACACCATCAGGCTTCCAAGCAGCTCTCAAGGAAACTCAGTTTTCACACTCTATGCTTAGTGTCCTATGAGTGCATTATCTAGGAATGAACCTGGTAGAGCATCCCACACAAACGAATGCTCCACATGCGGGTTTCACACGCCACCAACTCCACATTCACAGGCAACTTCAGCGCCACAGACGTTTGCAGATAGCCCTCAATGCAAAGGCTCTAGACGCAAATATTGGTGTGAGAGCTAATTCAATCAACAAAACACTGCATGTTGGTGAAGGGAATATTGAAGAAGAATCAGCCGAGTGGTTCTTGTGGGAGAATAACTCCATTTGGCTCACTAACTTCACACACCATCAGGCTTCCAAGCAGCTCTCAAGGAAACTCAGTTTTCACACTCTATGCTTAGTGCCCTATGAGTGCATTATCTAGGAATGAACCTGATAGAGCATCCCACACAAACGAATGCTCCACATGCGGGTTTCACATGCCACCAACTCCACATTCACAGGCAACATCAGCGCCACAGCCGTTTTCAGATAGCCCTCAATGCAAAGGCTCTAGACGCAAATATTGGTGTGAGAGCTAATTCAATCAAGGAAACACTGCATGTTGGTGAAGCGCATATTGAAGAAGAATCAGCCGAGTGGTTCTTGTGGGAGAACAACTCCATTTGGCTCACTAACGTCACACACCATCAAGCTTCCAAGCAGCTCTCAAGGAAACTCAGTTTTCACACTCTATGCTTAGTGCCCTTTGAGTGCATTATCTAGGAATGAACCTGGTAGAGCATCCCACACAAACGAATGTTCCACATACGGGTTTCACATGCCACCAACTCCACATTCACAGGCAACTTCAGCGCCACAGACGTTTGCAGATAGCCCTCAATGCAAAGGCTCTAGACGCAAATATTGGTGTGAGAGCTAATTCAATCAACAAAACACTGCATGTTGGTGAAGCGCATATTGAAGAAGAATCAGCCGAGTGGTTCTTGTGGGAGAACAACTCCATTTGGCTCACTAACGTCACACACCATCAGGCTTCCAAGCAGCTCTCAAGGAAACTCAGTTTTCACACTCTATGCTTAGTGCCCTTTGAGTGCATTATCTAGGAATGAACCTGGTAGAGCATCCCACACAAACGAATGCTCCACATGCGGGTTTCACATGCTACCAACTCCACATTCACAGGCAACTTCAGCGCCACAGACGTTTGCAGATAGCCCTCAATGCAAAGGCTCTAGACACAAATATTGGTGTGAGAGCTAATTCAATCAAGGAAACACTGCATGTTGGTGAAGCGCATATTGAAGAAGAATCAGCCGAGTGGTTCTTGTGGGAGAACAACTCCATTTGGCTCACTAACTTCACACACCATCAGGCTTCCAAGCAGCTCTCAAGGAAACTCAGTTTTCACACTCTATGCTTAGTGCCCTTTGAGTGCATTATCTAGGAATGAACCTGGTAGAGCATCCCACACAAACGAATGCTCCACATGCGGGTTTCACATGCCACCAACTCCACATTCACAGGCAACTTCAGCGCCACAGACGTTTGCAGATAGCCCTCAATGCAAAGGCTCTAGACACAAATATTGGTGTGAGAGCTAATTCAATCAAGGAAACACTGCATGTTGGTGAAGCGCATATTGAAGAAGAATCAGCCGAGTGGTTCTTGTGGGAGAACAACTCCATTTGGCTCACTAACTTCACACACCATCAGGCTTCCAAGCAGCTCTCAAGGAAACTCAGTTTTCACACTCTATGCTTAGTGCCCTTTGAGTGCATTATCTAGGAATGAACCTGGTAGAGCATCCCACACAAACGAATGCTCCACATGCGGGTTTCACATGCCACCAACTCCACATTCACAGGCAACATCAGCGCTACAGACGTTTGCAGATAGCCCTCAATGCAAAGGCTCTAGACGCAAATATTGGTGTGAGAGCTAATTCAATCAAGGAAACACTGCATGTTGGTGAAGGACATATTGAAGAAGAATCAGCCGAGTGGTTCTTGTGGGAGAATAACTCCATTTGGCTCACTAACGTCACACACCATCAGGCTTCCAAGCAGCTCTCAAGGAAACTCAGTTTTCACACTCTATGCTTAGTGCCCTTTGAGTGCATTATCTAGGAATGAACCTGGTAGAGCATCCCACACAAACGAATGCTCCACATGCGGGTTTCACATGCCACCAACTCCACATTCACAGGCAACTTCAGCGCCACAGACGTTTGCAGATAGCCCTCAATGCAAAGGCTCTAGACGCAAATATTGGTGTGAGAGCTAATTCAATCAACAAAACACTGCATGTTGGTGAAGCGCATATTGAAGAAGAATCAGCCGAGTGGTTCTTGTGGGAGAACAACTCCATTTGGCTCACTAACGTCACACATGATCAAGCTTCCAAGCAGCTCTCAAGGAAACTCAGTTTTCACACTCTATGCTTAGTGCCCTTTGAGTGCATTATCTAGGAATGAACCTGGTAGAGCATCCCACACAAACGAATGCTCCACATGCGGGTTTCACACGCCACCAACTCCACATTCACAGGCAACTTCAGCGCCACAGACGTTTGCAGATAGCCCTCAATGCAAAGGCTCTAGACGCAAATATTGGTGTGAGAGCTAATTCAATCAACAAAACACTGCATGTTGGTGAAGCGCATATTGAAGAAGAATCAGCCGAGTGGTTCTTGTGGGAGAACAACTCCATTTGGCTCACTAACGTCACACACGATCAGGCTTCCAAGCAGCTCTCAAGGAAACTCAGTTTTCACACTCTATGCTTAGTGCTCTTTGAGTGCATTATCTAGGAATGAACCTGGTAGAGCATCCCACACAAACGAATGCTCCACATGCGGGTTTCACACGCCACCAACTCCACATTCACAGGCAACTTCAGCGCCACAGACGTTTGCAGATAGCCCTCAATGCAAAGGCTCTAGACGCAAATATTGGTGTGAGAGCTAATTCAATCAAGGAAACACTGCATGTTGGTGAAGGGCATATTGAAGAAGAATCAGCCGAGTGGTTCTTGTGGGAGAACAACTCCATTTGGCTCACTAACTTCACACACCATCAGGCTTCCAAGCAGCTCTCAAGGAAACTCAGTTTTCACACTCTATGCTTAGTGCCCTTTGAGTGCATTATCTAGGAATGAACCTGGTAGAGCATCCCACACAAACGAATGCTCCACATGCGGGTTTCACATGCCACCAACTCCACATTCACAGCAACATCAGCGCTACAGACGTTTGCAGATAGCCCTCAATGCAAAGGCTCTAGACGCAAATATTGGTGTGAGAGCTAATTCAATCAAGGAAACACTGCATGTTGGTGAAGGACATATTGAAGAAGAATCAGCCGAGTGGTTTTGTGGGAGAATAACTCCATTTGTCTCACTAACGTCACACACCATCAGGCTTCCACGCAGCTCTCAAGGAAACTCAGTTTTCACACTCTATGCTTAGTGCCCTTTGAGTGCATTATCTAGGAATGAACCTGGTAGAGCATCCCACACAAACGAATGTTCCACATGCGGGTTTCACATGCCACCAACTCCACATTCACAGGCAACTTCAGCGCCACAGCCGTTTTCAGATAGCCCTCAATGCAAAGGCTCTAGACGCAAATATTGGTGTGAGAGCTAATTCAATCAACAAAACACTGCATGTTGGTGAAGCGCATATTGAAGAAGAATCAGCCGAGTGGTTCTTGTGGGAGAACAACTCCATTTGGCTCACTAACGTCACACACCATCAGGCTTCCAAGCAGCTCTCAAGGAAACTCAGTTTTCACACTCTATGCTTAGTGCCCTTTGAGTGCATTATCTAGGAATGAACCTGATAGAGCATCCCACACAAACGAATGCTCCACATGCGGGTTTCACATGCCACCAACTCCACATTCACAGGCAACTTCAGCGCCACAGCTCAGTTTTCACACTCTATTCTTAGTGCCCTTTGAGTGCATTATCTAGGAAAGAACCTGGTAGAGCATCCCACACAAACGAATGTTCCACATGCGGGTTTCACATGCCACCAACTCCACATTCACAGATAATTTCAGCGCCAAACCCACTTTCAGAGATCCCTCAATGCAAAGGCTCTAGACGCAAATATTGGTGTGAGAGCTAATTCAATCAAGGAAACACTGCATGTTGGTGAAGGGCATATTGAAGAAGAATCAGCCGAGTGGTTTTTGTGGGAGAACAACTCCATTTGGCTCACTAACTTCACACACCATTAGGCTTCCAAGCAGCTCTCAAGGAAACTCAGTTTTCACACTCTATGCTTAGTGCCCTTTGAGTGCATTATCTAGGAATGAACCTGATAGAGCATCCCACACAAACGAATGCTCCACATGCGGGTTTCACATGCCACCAACTCCACATTCACAGGCAACATCAGCGCAACAGACGTTTGCAGATAGCCCTCAATGCAAAGGCTCTAGACGCAAATATTGGTGTGAGAGGTAATTCAATCAAGGAAACACTGCATGTTGGTGAAGCGCATATTGAAGAAGAATCAGCCGAGTGGTTCTTGTGGGAGAACAACTCCATTTGGCTCACTAACGTCACACACCATCAAGCTTCCAAGCAGCTCTCAAGGAAACTCAGTTTTCACACTCTATGCTTAGTGCCCTTTGAGTGCATTATCTAGGAATGAACCTGGTAGAGCATCCCACACAAACGAATGCTCCACATGCGGGTTTCACATGCCACCAACTCCACATTCACAGGCAACTTCAGTGCCACAGCCGTTTTCAGATAGCGCTCAATGCAAAGGCTCTAGACGCAAATATTGGTGTGAGAGCTAATTCAATCAAGGAAACACTGCATGTTGGTGAAGGGCATATTGAAGAAGAATCAGCCGAGTGGTTCTTGTGGGAGAACAACTCCATTTGGCTCACTAACTTCACACACCATCAGGCTTCCAAGCAGCTCTCAAGGAAACTCAGTTTTCACACTCTATGCTTAGTGCCCTTTGAGTGCATTATCTAGGAATGAACCTGGTAGAGCATCCCACACAAACGAATGCTCCACATGCGGGTTTCACATGCCACCAACTCCACATTCACAGGCAACATCAGCGCTACAGACGTTTGCAGATAGCCCTCAATGCAAAGGCTCTAGACGCAAATATTGGTGTGAGAGCTAATTCAATCAAGGAAACACTGGATGTTGGTGAAGGACATATTGAAGAAGAATCAGCCGAGTGGTTCTTGTGGGAGAATAACTCCATTTGGCTCACTAACGTCACACACCATCAGGCTTCCAAGCAGCTCTCAAGGAAACTCAGTTTTCACACTCTATGCTTAGTGCCCTTTGAGTGCATTATCTAGGAATGAACCGGGTAGAGCATCCCACACAAACGAATGCTCCACATGCGGGTTTCACATGCCACCAACTCCACATTCACAGGCAACTTCAGCGCCACAGCCGTTTGCAGATAGCCCTCAATGCAAAGGCTCTAGACGCAAATATTGGTGTGAGAGCTAATTCAATCAAGGACACACTGCATGTTGGTGAAGGGCATATTGAAGAAGAATCAGCCGAGTGGTTCTTGTGGGAGAACAACTCCATTAGGCTCACTAACTTCACACACCATCATGCTTCCAAGCAGCTCTCAAGGAAACTCAGTTTTCACACTCTATGCTTAGTGCCCTTTGAGTGCATTATCTAGGAAAGAACCTGGTAGAGCATCCCACACAAACGAATGCTCCACATGCAGGATTCACATGCCACCAACTCCACATTCACAGGCAACTTCAGCGCCACAGCTCAGTTTTCACACTCTATGCTTAGTGCCCTTTGAGTGCATTATCTAGGAATGAACCTGATAGAGCATCCCACACAAACGAATGCTCCACATGCGGGTTTCACATGCCACCAACTCCACATTCACAGGCAACATCAGCGCAACAGACGTTTGCAGATAGCCCTCAATGCAAAGGCTCTAGACGCAAATATTGGTGTGAGAGCTAATTCAATCAAGGAAACACTGCATGTTGGTGAAGGGCATATTGAAGAAGAATCAGCCGAGTGGTTCTTGTGGGAGAACAACTCCATTTGGCTCACTAACGTCACACACCATCAAGCTTCCAAGCAGCTCTCAAGGAAACTCAGTTTTCACACTCTATGCTTAGTGCCCTTTGAGTGCATTATCTAGGAATGAACCTGGTAGAGCATCCCACACAAACGAATGCTCCACATGCGGGTTTCACATGCCACCAACTCCACATTCACAGGCAACTTCAGTGCCACAGCCGTTTTCAGATAGCGCTCAATGCAAAGGCTCTAGACGCAAATATTGGTGTGAGAGCTAATTCAATCAAGGAAACACTGCATGTTGGTGAAGGGCATATTGAAGAAGAATCAGCCGAGTGGTTCTTGTGGGAGAACAACTCCATTTGGCTCACTAACTTCACACACCATCAGGCTTCCAAGCAGCTCTCAAGGAAACTCAGTTTTCACACTCTATGCTTAGTGCCCTTTGAGTGCATTATCTAGGAATGAACCTGGTAGAGCATCCCACACAAACGAATGCTCCACATGCGGGTTTCACATGCCACCAACTCCACATTCACAGGCAACATCAGCGCTACAGACGTTTGCAGATAGCCCTCAATGCAAAGGCTCTAGACGCAAATATTGGTGTGAGAGCTAATTCAATCAAGGAAACACTGCATGTTGGTGAAGGGCATATTGAAGAAGAATCAGCCGAGTGGTTCTTGTGGGAGAACAACTCCATTTGGCTCACTAACTTCACACACCATCAGGCTTCCAAGCAGCTCTCAAGGAAACTCAGTTTTCACACTCTATGCTTAGTGCCCTTTGAGTGCATTATCTAGGAATGAACCTGGTAGAGCATCCCACACAAACGAATGCTCCACATGCGGGTTTCACATGCCACCAACTCCACATTCACAGGCAACATCAGCGCTACAGACGTTTGCAGATAGCCCTCAATGCAAAGGCTCTAGACGCAAATATTGGTGTGAGAGCTAATTCAATCAAGGAAACACTGCATGTTGGTGAAGGACATATTGAAGAAGAATCAGCCGAGTGGTTTTGTGGGAGAATAACTCCATTTGGCTCACTAACGTCACACACCATCAGGCTTCCACGCAGCTCTCAAGGAAACTCAGTTTTCACACTCTATGCTTAGTGCCCTTTGAGTGCATTATCTAGGAATGAACCTGGTAGAGCATCCCACACAAACGAATGTTCCACATGCGGGTTTCACATGCCACCAACTCCACATTCACAGGCAACTTCAGCGCCACAGCCGTTTTCAGATAGCCCTCAATGCAAAGGCTCTAGACGCAAATATTGGTGTGAGAGCTAATTCAATCAACAAAACACTGCATGTTGGTGAAGCGCATATTGAAGAAGAATCAGCCGAGTGGTTCTTGTGGGAGAACAACTCCATTTGGCTCACTAACGTCACACACCATCAGGCTTCCAAGCAGCTCTCAAGGAAACTCAGTTTTCACACTCTATGCTTAGTGCCCTTTGAGTGCATTATCTAGGAATGAACCTGATAGAGCATCCCACACAAACGAATGCTCCACATGCGGGTTTCACATGCCACCAACTCCACATTCACAGGCAACTTCAGCGCCACAGCTCAGTTTTCACACTCTATTCTTAGTGCCCTTTGAGTGCATTATCTAGGAATGAACCTGGTAGAGCATCCACACAAACGAATGCTCCACATGCGGGTTTCACATGCCACCAACTCCACATTCACAGGCAACTTCAGTGCCACAGCCGTTTTCAGATAGCGCTCAATGCAAAGGCTCTAGACGCAAATATTGGTGTGAGAGCTAATTCAATCAAGGAAACACTGCATGTTGGTGAAGGGCATATTGAAGAAGAATCAGCCGAGTGGTTCTTGTGGGAGAACAACTCCATTTGGCTCACTAACTTCACACACCATCAGGCTTCCAAGCAGCTCTCAAGGAAACTCAGTTTTCACACTCTATGCTTAGTGCCCTTTGAGTGCATTATCTAGGAATGAACCTGGTAGAGCATCCCACACAAACGAATGCTCCACATGCGGGTTTCACATGCCACCAACTCCACATTCACAGGCAACATCAGCGCTACAGACGTTTGCAGATAGCCCTCAATGCAAAGGCTCTAGACGCAAATATTGGTGTGAGAGCTAATTCAATCAAGGAAACACTGCATGTTGGTGAAGGGCATATTGAAGAAGAATCAGCCGAGTGGTTCTTGTGGGAGAACAACTCCATTTGGCTCACTAACTTCACACACCATCAGGCTTCCAAGCAGCTCTCAAGGAAACTCAGTTTTCACACTCTATGCTTAGTGCCCTTTGAGTGCATTATCTAGGAATGAACCTGGTAGAGCATCCCACACAAACGAATGCTCCACATGCGGGTTTCACATGCCACCAACTCCACATTCACAGGCAACATCAGCGCTACAGACGTTTGCAGATAGCCCTCAATGCAAAGGCTCTAGACGCAAATATTGGTGTGAGAGCTAATTCAATCAAGGAAACACTGCATGTTGGTGAAGGACATATTGAAGAAGAATCAGCCGAGTGGTTTTGTGGGAGAATAACTCCATTTGGCTCACTAACGTCACACACCATCAGGCTTCCACGCAGCTCTCAAGGAAACTCAGTTTTCACACTCTATGCTTAGTGCCCTTTGAGTGCATTATCTAGGAATGAACCTGGTAGAGCATCCCACACAAACGAATGTTCCACATGCGGGTTTCACATGCCACCAACTCCACATTCACAGGCAACTTCAGCGCCACAGCCGTTTTCAGATAGCCCTCAATGCAAAGGCTCTAGACGCAAATATTGGTGTGAGAGCTAATTCAATCAACAAAACACTGCATGTTGGTGAAGCGCATATTGAAGAAGAATCAGCCGAGTGGTTCTTGTGGGAGAACAACTCCATTTGGCTCACTAACGTCACACACCATCAGGCTTCCAAGCAGCTCTCAAGGAAACTCAGTTTTCACACTCTATGCTTAGTGCCCTTTGAGTGCATTATCTAGGAATGAACCTGATAGAGCATCCCACACAAACGAATGCTCCACATGCGGGTTTCACATGCCACCAACTCCACATTCACAGGCAACTTCAGCGCCACAGCTCAGTTTTCACACTCTATTCTTAGTGCCCTTTGAGTGCATTATCTAGGAATGAACCTGGTAGAGCATCCCACACAAACGAATGTTCCACATGCGGGTTTCACATGCCACCAACTCCACATTCACAGATAATTTCAGCGCCAAACCCACTTTCAGAGAGCCCTCAATGCAAGGCTCTAGACGCAAATATTGGTGTGAGAGCTAATTCAATCAAGGAAACACTGCATGTTGGTGAAGGGCATATTGAAGAAGAATCAGCCGAGTGGTTTTTGTGGGAGAACAACTCCATTTGGCTCACTAACTTCACACACCATCAGGCTTCCAAGCAGCTCTCAAGGAAACTCAGTTTTCACACTCTATGCTTAGTGCCCTTTGAGTGCATTATCTAGGAATGAACCTGGTAGAGCATCCCACACAAACGAATGCTCCACATGCGGGTTTCACATGCCACCAACTCCACATTCACAGGCAACTTCAGTGCCACAGCCATTTTCAGATAGCGCTCAATGCAAAGGCTCTAGACGCAAATATTGGTGTGAGAGCTAATTCAATCAAGGAAACACTGCATGTTGGTGAAGGGCATATTGAAGAAGAATCAGCCGAGTGGTTCTTGTGGGAGAACAACTCCATTTGGCTCACTAACTTCACACACCATCAGGCTTCCAAGCAGCTCTCAAGGAAACTCAGTTTTCACACTCTATGCTTAGTGCCCTTTGAGTGCATTATCTAGGAATGAACCTGGTAGAGCATCCCACACAAACGAATGCTCCACATGCGGGTTTCACATGCCACCAACTCCACATTCACAGGCAACATCAGCGCTACAGACGTTTGCAGATAGCCCTCAATGCAAAGGCTCTAGACGCAAATATTGGTGTGAGAGCTAATTCAATCAAGGAAACACTGCATGTTGGTGAAGGACATATTGAAGAAGAATCAGCCGAGTGGTTTTCGTGGGAGAATAACTCCATTTGGCTCACTAACGTCACACACCATCAGGCTTCCAAGCAGCTCTCAAGGAAACTCAGTTTTCACACTCTATGCTTAGTGCCCTTTGAGTGCATTATCTAGGAATGAACCTGGTAGAGCATCCCACACAAACGAATGCTCCACATGCGGGTTTCACATGCCACCAACTCCACATTCACAGGCAACTTCAGCGCCACAGCCGTTTTCAGATAGCCCTCAATGCAAAGGCTCTAGACGCAAATATTTGTGTGAGAGCTAATTCAATCAACAAAACACTGCATGTTGGTGAAGCGCATATTGAAGAAGAATCAGCCGAGTGGTTCTTGTGGGAGAACAACTCCATTTGGCTCACTAACGTCACACAACATCAAGCTTCCAAGCAGCTCTCAAGGAAACTCAGTTTTCACACTCTATGCTTAGTGCCCTTTGAGTGCATTATCTAGGAATGAACCTGGTAGAGCATCCCACACAAACGAATGCTCCACATGCGGGTTTCACATGCCACCAACTCCACATTCACAGGCAACTTCAGCGCCACAGCTCAGTTTTCACACTCTATGCTTAGTGCCCTTTGAGTGCATTATCTAGGAATGAACCTGATAGAGCATTCCCAAACAAACGAATGCTCCACATGCGGGTTTCACATGCCACCAACTCCACATTCACAGGCAACATCAGCGCAACAGACGTTTGCAGATAGCCCTCAATGCAAAGGCTCTAGACGCAAATATTGGTGTGAGAGCTAATTCAATCAAGGAAACACTGCATGTTGGTGAAGGGCATATTGAAGAAGAATCAGCCGAGTGGTTCTTGTGGGAGAACAACTCCATTTGGCTCACTAACGTCACACACCATCAAGCTTCCAAGCAGCTCTCAAGGAAACTCAGTTTTCACACTCTATGCTTAGTGCCCTTTGAGTGCATTATCTAGGAATGAACCTGGTAGAGCATCCCACACAAACGAATGCTCCACATGCGGGTTTCACATGCCACCAACTCCACATTCACAGGCAACATCAGCGCTACAGACGTTTGCAGATAGCCCTCAATGCAAAGGCTCTAGACGCAAATATTGGTGTGAGAGCTAATTCAATCAAGGAAACACTGCATGTTGGTGAAGGGCATATTGAAGAAGAATCAGCCGAGTGGTTCTTGTGGGAGAACAACTCCATTTGGCTCACTAACGTCACACACCATCAAGCTTCCAAGCAGCTCTCAAGGAAACTCAGTTTTCACACTCTATGCTTAGTGCCCTTTGAGTGCATTATCTAGGAATGAACCTGGTAGAGCATCCCACACAAACGAATGCTCCACATGCGGGTTTCACATGCCACCAACTCCACATTCACAGGCAACATCAGCGCTACAGACGTTTGCAGATAGCCCCTCAATGCAAAGGGCTCTAGACGCAAATATTGGTGTGAGAGCTAATTCAATCAAGGAAACACTGCATGTTGGTGAAGGACATATTGAAGAAGAATCAGCCGAGTGGTTTTGTGGGAGAATAACTCCATTTGGCTCACTAACGTAACACACCATCAGGCTTCCAAGCAGCTCTCAAGGAAACTCAGTTTTCACACTCTATGCTTAGTGCCCTTTGAGTGCATTATCTAGGAATGAACCTGGTAGAGCATCCCACACAAACGAATGCTCCACATGCGGGTTTCACATGCCACCAACTCCACATTCACAGGCAACTTCAGCGCCACAGCCGTTTGCAGATAGCCCTCAATGCAAAGGCTCTAGACGCAAATATTGGTGTGAGAGCTAATTCAATCAAGGAAACACTGCATGTTGGTGAAGGGCATATTGAAGAAGAATCAGCCGAGTGGTTCTTGTGGGAGAACAACTCCATTTGGCTCACTAACTTCACACACCATCAGGCTTCCAAGCAGCTCTCAAGGAAACTCAGTTTTCACACTCTATGCTTAGTGCCCTTTGAGTGCATTATCTAGGAATGAACCTGGTAGAGCATCCCACACAAACGAATGCTCCACATGCGGGTTTCACATGCCACCAACTCCACATTCACAGGCAACTTCAGCGCCACAGCTCAGTTTTCACACTCTATGCTTAGTGCCCTTTGAGTGCATTATCTAGGAATGAACCTGGTAGAGCATCCCACACAAACGAATGTTCCACATGCGGGTTTCACATGCCA
Organism: Ochotona princeps; assembly: GCF_030435755.1. Classification (NCBI taxonomy): domain Eukaryota; kingdom Metazoa; phylum Chordata; class Mammalia; order Lagomorpha; family Ochotonidae; genus Ochotona; species Ochotona princeps. The sequence goes on along the minus strand of NW_026699322.1, from coordinate 10,467 downwards.
CCAACTCCACATTCACAGATAATTTCAGCGCCAAACCCACTTTCAGATAGCCCTCAATGCAAAGGCTCTAGACGCAAATATTGGTGTGAGAGCTAATTCAATCAAGGAAACACTGCATGTTGGTGAAGGGCATATTGAAGAAGAATCAGCCGAGTGGTTTTTGTGGGAGAACAACTCCATTTGGCTCACTAACTTCACACACCATCAGGCTTCCAAGCAGCTCTCAAGGAAACTCAGTTTTCACACTCTATGCTTAGTGCCCTTTGAGTGCATTATCTAGGAATGAACCTGATAGAGCATCCCACACAAACGAATGCTCCACATGCGGGTTTCACATGCCACCAACTCCACATTCACAGGCAACATCATCGCAACAGACGTTTGCAGATAGCCCTCAATGCAAAGGCTCTAGACGCAAATATTGGTGTGAGAGCTAATTCAATCAAGGAAACACTGCATGTTGGTGAAGCGCATATTGAAGAAGAATCAGCCGAGTGGTTCTTGTGGGAGAACAACTCCATTTGGCTCACTAACGTCACACACCATCAAGCTTCCAAGCAGCTCTCAAGGAAACTCAGTTTTCACACTCTATGCTTAGTGCCCTTTGAGTGCATTATCTAGGAATGAACCTGGTAGAGCATCCCACACAAACGAATGCTCCACATGCGGGTTTCACATGCCACCAACTCCACATTCACAGGCAACTTCAGTGCCACAGCCGTTTTCAGATAGCGCTCAATGCAAAGGCTCTAGACGCAAATATTGGTGTGAGAGCTAATTCAATCAAGGAAACACTGCATGTTGGTGAAGGGCATATTGAAGAAGAATCAGCCGAGTGGTTCTTGTGGGAGAACAACTCCATTTGGCTCACTAACTTCACACACCATCAGGCTTCCAAGCAGCTCTCAAGGAAACTCAGTTTTCACACTCTATGCTTAGTGCCCTATGAGTGCATTATCTAGGAATGAACCTGGTAGAGCATCCCACACAAACGAATGCTCCACATGCGGGTTTCACATGCCACCAACTCCACATTCACAGGCAACATCAGCGCTACAGACGTTTGCAGATAGCCCTCAATGCAAAGGCTCTAGACGCAAATATTGGTGTGAGAGCTAATTCAATCAAGGAAACACTGCATGTTGGTGAAGGACATATTGAAGAAGAATCAGCCGAGTGGTTTTGTGGGAGAATAACTCCATTTGGCTCACTAACGTCACACACCATCAGGCTTCCAAGCAGCTCTCAAGGAAACTCAGTTTTCACACTCTATGCTTAGTGCCCTTTGAGTGCATTATCTAGGAATGAACCTGGTAGAGCATCCCACACAAACGAATGCTCCACATGCGGGTTTCACATGCCACCAACTCCACATTCACAGGCAACTTCAGCGCCACAGCCGTTTTCAGATAGCCCTCAATGCAAAGGCTCTAGACGCAAATATTGGTGTGAGAGCTAATTCAATCAACAAAACACTGCATGTTGGTGAAGCGCATATTGAAGAAGAATCAGCCGAGTGGTTCTTGTGGGAGAACAACTCCATTTGGCTCACTAACGTCACACACCATCAGGCTTCCAAGCAGCTCTCAAGGAAACTCAGTTTTCACACTCTATGCTTAGTGCCCTATGAGTGCATTATCTAGGAATGAACCTGGTAGAGCATCCCACACAAACGAATGCTCCACATGCGGGTTTCACATGCCACCAACTCCACATTCACAGGCAACTTCAGCGCCACAGACGTTTGCAGATAGCCCTCAATGCAAAGGCTCTAGACACAAATATTGGTGTGAGAGCTAATTCAATCAAGGAAACACTGCATGTTGGTGAAGGGCATATTGAAGAAGAATCAGCCGAGTGGTTCTTGTGGGAGAACAACTCCATTTGGCTCACTAACGTCACACACCATCAGGCTTCCAAGCAGCTCTCAAGGAAACTCAGTTTTCACACTCTATGCTTAGTGCCCTATGAGTGCATTATCTAGGAATGAACCTGGTAGAGCATCCCACACAAACGAATGCTCCACATGCGGGTTTCACACGCCACCAACTCCACATTCACAGGCAACTTCAGCGCCTCAGACGTTTGCAGATAGCCCTCAATGCAAAGGCTCTAGACGCAAATATTGGTGTGAGAGCTAATTCAATCAAGGAAACACTGCATGTTGGTGAAGGGCATATTGAAGAAGAATCAGCCGAGTGGTTCTTGTGGGAGAACAACTCCATTTGGCTCACTAACGTCACACACCATCAGGCTTCCAAGCAGCTCTCAAGGAAACTCAGTTTTCACACTCTATGCTTAGTGCCCTTTGAGTGCATTATCTAGGAATGAACCTGGTAGAGCATCCCACACAAACGAATGCTCCACATGCGGGTTTCACATGCCACCAACTCCACATTCACAGGCAACTTCAGCGCCACAGACGTTTGCAGATAGCCCTCAATGCAAAGGCTCTAGACGCAAATATTGGTGTGAGAGCTAATTCAATCAACAAAACACTGCATGTTGGTGAAGCGCATATTGAAGAAGAATCAGCCGAGTGGTTCTTGTGGGAGAACAACTCCATTTGGCTAACTAACTTCACACACCATCAGGCTTTCAAGCAGCTCTCAAGGAAACTCAGTTTTCACACTCTATGCTTAGTGCCCTTTGAGTGCATTATCTAGGAATGAACCTGGTAGAGCATCCCACACAAACCAATGCTCCACATGCGGGTTTCACATGCCACCAACTCCACATTCACAGGCAACTTCAGCGCCACAGACGTTTGCAGATAGCCCTCAATGCAAAGGCTCTAGAACCAAATATTGGTGTGAGAGCTAATTCAATCAAGGAAACACTGCATGTTGGTGAAGGGCATATTGAAGAAGAATCAGCCGAGTGGTTCTTGTGGGAGAACAACTCCATTTGGCTCACTAACTTCACACACCATCAGGCTTCCAAGCAGCTCTCAAGGAAACTCAGTTTTCACACTCTATGCTTAGTGCCCTATGAGTGCATTATCTAGGAATGAACCTGGTAGAGCATCCCACACAAACGAATGCTCCACATGCGGGTTTCACACGCCACCAACTCCACATTCACAGGCAACTTCAGCGCCACAGCCGTTTGCAGATAGCCCTCAATGCAAAGGCTCTAGACGCAAATATTGGTGTGAGAGGTAATTCAATCAAGGAAACACTGCATGTTTGTGAAGGGCATATTGAAGAAGAATCAGCCGAGTGGTTCTTGTGGGAGAACAACTCCATTTGGCTCACTAACTTCACACACCATCTGGCTTCCAAGCAGCTCTCAAGGAAACTCAGTTTTCACACTCTATGCTTAGTGCCCTTTGAGTGCATTATCTAGGAATGAACCTGGTAGAGCATCCCACACAAACGAATGCTCCACATGCGGGTTTCACATGCCACCAACTCCACATTCACAGATAACTTCAGCGCCAAACCCACTTTCAGATAGCCCTCAATGCAAAGGCTCTAGACGCAAATATTGGTGTGAGAGCTAATTCAATCAACAAAACACTGCATGTTGGTGAAGGGCATATTGAAGAAGAATCAGCCGAGTGGTTCTTGTGGGAGAACAACTCCATTTGGCTCACTAACGTCACACACCATCAGGCTTCCAAGCAGCTCTCAAGGAAACTCAGTTTTCACACTCTATGCTTAGTGCCCTTTGAGTGCATTATCTAGGAATGAACCTGGTAGAGCATCCCACACAAACGAATGCTCCACATGCGGGTTTCACATGCCACCAACTCCACATTCACAGGCAACTTCAGCGCCACAGACGTTTGCAGATAGTCCTCAATGCAAAGGCTCTAGACGCAAATATTGGTGTGAGAGGTAATTCAATCAAGGAAACACTGCATGTTGGTGAAGGGCATATTGAAGAAGAATCAGCCGAGTGGTTCTTGTGGGAGAACAACTCCATTTGGCTCACTAACTTCACACACCATCAGGCTTGAAGCAAATCTCAAGGAAACTCAGTTTTCACACTCTATGCTTAGTGCCCTATGAGTGCATTATCTAGGAATGAACCTGGTAGAGCATCCCACACAAACGAATGCTCCACATGCGGGTTTCACACGCCACCAACTCCACATTCACAGGCAACTTCAGCGCCAAAACCACTTTCAGATAGCCCTCAATGCAAAGGCTCTAGACGCAAATATTGGTGTGAGAGCTAATTCAATCAAGGAAACACTGCATGTTGATGAAGGGCATATTGAAGAAGAATCAGCCGAGTGGTTCTTGTGGGAGAACAACTCCATTTGGCTCACTAACGTCACACACCATCAGGCTTCCAAGCAGCTCTCAAGGAAACTCAGTTTTCACACTCTATGCTTAGTGCCCTTTGAGTGCATTATCTAGGAATGAACCTGGTAGAGCATCCCACACAAACGAATGCTCCACATGCGGGTTTCACATGCCACCAACTCCACATTCACAGGCAACTTCAGCGCCACAGACGTTTGCAGATAGCCCTCAATGCAAAGGCTCTAGACGCAAATATTGGTGTGAGAGCTAATTCAATCAAGGAAACACTGCATGTTGGTGAAGGGCATATTGAAGAAGAATCAGCCGAGTGGTTCTTGTGGGAGAACAACTCCATTTGGCTCACTAACGTCACACACCATCAGGCTTCCAAGCAGCTCTCAAGGAAACTCAGTTTTCACACTCTATGCTTAGTGCCCTTTGAGTGCATTATCTAGGAATGAACCTGGTAGAGCATCCCACACAAACGAATGCTCCACATGCGGGTTTCACATGCCACCAACTCCACATTCACAGGCAACTTCAGCGACACAGACGTTTGCAGATAGCCCTCAATGCAAAGGCTCTAGACGCAAATATTGGTGTGAGAGCTAATTCAATCAAGGAAACACTGCATGTTGGTGAAGGGCATATTGAAGAAGAATCAGCCGAGTGGTTCTTGTGGGAGAACAACTCCATTTGGCTCACTAACGTCACACACCATCAGGCTTCCAAGCAGCTCTCAAGGAAACTCAGTTTTCACACTCTATGCTTAGTGCCCTATGAGTGCATTATCTAGGAATGAACCTGGTAGAGCATCCCACACAAACGAATGCTCCACATGCGGGTTTCACACGCCACCAACTCCACATTCACAGGCAACTTCAGCGCCACAGACGTTTGCAGATAGCCCTCAATGCAAAGGATCTAGACGCAAATATTGGTGTGAGAGCTAATTCAATCAAGGAAACACTGCATGTTGGTGAAGGGCATATTGAAGAAGAATCAGCCGAGTGGTTCTTGTGGGAGAACAACTCCATTTGGCTCACTAACGTCACACACCATCAGGCTTCCAAGCAGCTCTCAAGGAAACTCAGTTTTCACACTCTATGCTTAGTGCCCTTTGAGTGCATTATCTAGGAATGAACCTGGTAGAGCATCCCACACAAACGAATGCTCCACATGCGGGTTTCACATGCCACCAACTCCACATTCACAGGCAACTTCAGCGACACAGACGTTTGCAGATAGCCCTCAATGCAAAGGCTCTAGACACAAATATTGGTGTGAGAGCTAATTCAATCAAGGAAACACTGCATGTTGGTGAAGGGCATATTGAAGAAGAATCAGCCGAGTGGTTCTTGTGGGAGAACAACTCCATTTGGCTCACTAACGTCACACACCATCAGGCTTCCAAGCAGCTCTCAAGGAAACTCAGTTTTCACACTCTATGCTTAGTGCCCTATGAGTGCATTATCTAGGAATGAACCTGGTAGAGCATCCCACACAAACGAATGCTCCACATGCGGGTTTCACACGCCACCAAACTCCACATTCACAGGCAACTTCAGCGCCACAGACGTTTGCAGATAGCCCTCAATGCAAAGGCTCTAGACGCAAATATTGTTGTGAGAGCTAATTCAATCAAGGAAACACTGCATGTTGGTGAAGGGCATATTGAAGAAGAATCAGCCGAGTGGTTCTTGTGGGAGAACAACTCCATTTGTCTCACTAACGTCACACACCATCAAGCTTCCAAGCAGCTCTCAAGGAAACTCAGTTTTCACACTCTATGCTTAGTGCCCTTTGAGTGCATTATCTAGGAATGAACCTGGTAGAGCATCCCACACAAACGAATGCTCCACATGCGGGTTTCACATGCCACCAACTCCACATTCACAGGCAACTTCAGCGCCACAGCCGTTTGCAGATAGCGCTCAATGCAAAGGCTCTAGACGCAAATATTGGTGTGAGAGCTAATTCAATCAAGGAAACACTGCATGTTGGTGAAGGGCATATTGAAGAAGAATCAGCCGAGTGGTTCTTGTGGGAGAACAACTCCATTTGGCTCACTAACGTCACACACCATCAGGCTTCCAAGCAGCTCTCAAGGAAACTCAGTTTTCACACTCTATGCTTAGTGCCCTTTGAGTGCATTATCTAGGAATGAACCTGGTAGAGCATCCCACACAAACGAATGCTCCACATGCGGGTTTCACATGCCACCAACTCCACATTCACAGGCAACTTCAGCGCCACAGACGTTTGCAGATAGCCCTCAATGCAAAGGCTCTAGACGCAAATATTGGTGTGAGAGCTAATTCAATCAAGGAAACACTGCATGTTGGTGAAGGGCATATTGAAGAAGAATCAGCCGAGTGGTTCTTGTGGGAGAACAACTCCATTTGGCTCACTAACGTCACACACCATCAGGCTTCCAAGCAGCTCTCAAGGAAACTCAGTTTTCACACTCTATGCTTAGTGCCCTATGAGTGCATTATCTAGGAATGAACCTGGTAGAGCATCCCACACAAACGAATGCTCCACATGCGGGTTTCACACGCCACCAACTCCACATTCACAGGCAACTTCAGCGCCACAGCCGTTTGCAGATAGCCCTCAATGCAAAGGCTCTAGACGCAAATATTGGTGTGAGAGCTAATTCAATCAAGGAAACACTGCATGTTGGTGAAGGGCATATTGAAGAAGAATCAGCCGAGTGGTTCTTGTGGGAGAACAACTCCATTTGTCTCACTAACGTCACACACCATCAAGCTTCCAAGCAGCTCTCAAGGAAACTCAGTTTTCACACTCTATGCTTAGTGCCCTTTGAGTGCATTATCTAGGAATGAACCTGGTAGAGCATCCCACACAAACGAATGCTCCACATGCGGGTTTCACATGCCACCAACTCCACATTCACAGGCAACTTCAGCGCAACAGACGTTTGCAGATAGCCCTCAATGCAAAGGCTCTAGACGCAAATATTGGTGTGAGAGCTAATTCAATCAAGGAAACACTGCATGTTGGTGAAGCGCATATTGAAGAAGAATCAGCCGAGTGGTTCTTGTGGGAGAACAACTCCATTTGGCTCACTAACGTCACACACCATCAAGCTTCCAAGCAGCTCTCAAGGAAACTCAGTTTTCACACTCTATGCTTAGTGCCCTTTGAGTGCATTATCTAGGAATGAACCTGGTAGAGCATCCCACACAAACGAATGCTCCACATGCGGGTTTCACATGCCACCAACTCCACATTCACAGGCAACTTCAGCGCCACAGAAGTTTTCAGATAGCGCTCAATGCAAAGGCTCTAGACGCAAATATTGGTGTGAGAGGTAATTCAATCAAGGAAACACTGCATGTTGGTGAAGGGCATATTGAAGAAGAATCAGCCGAGTGGTTCTTGTGGGAGAACAACTCCATTTGGCTCACTAACTTCACACACCATCAGGCTTCCAAGCAGCTCTCAAGGAAACTCAGTTTTCACACTCTATGCTTAGTGCCCTTTGAGTGCATTATCTAGGAATGAACCTGGTAGAGCATCCCACACAAACGAATGCTCCACATGCGGGTTTCACATGCCACCAACTCCACATTCACAGGCAACATCAGCGCTACAGACGTTTGCAGATAGCCCTCAATGCAAAGGCTCTAGACGCAAATATTGGTGTGAGAGCTAATTCAATCAAGGAAACACTGCATGTTGGTGAAGGACATATTGAAGAAGAATCAGCCGAGTGGTTTTGTGGGAGAATAACTCCATTTGGCTCACTAACGTCACACACCATCAGGCTTCCAAGCAGCTCTCAAGGAAACTCAGTTTTCACACTCTATGCTTAGTGCCCTTTGAGTGCATTATCTAGGAATGAACCTGGTAGAGCATCCCACACAAACGAATGCTCCACATGCGGGTTTCACATGCCACCAACTCCACATTCACAGGCAACTTCAGCGACACAGACGTTTGCAGATAGCCCTCAATGCAAAGGCTCTAGACGCAAATATTGGTGTGAGAGCTAATTCAATCAACAAAACACTGCATGTTGGTGAAGCGCATATTGAAGAAGAATCAGCCGAGTGGTTCTTGTGGGAGAACAACTCCATTTGGCTCACTAACGTCACACACCATCAGGCTTCCAAGCAGCTCTCAAGGAAACTCAGTTTTCACACTCTATGCTTAGTGCCCTATGAGTGCATTATCTAGGAATGAACCTGGTAGAGCATCCCACACAAACGAATGCTCCACATGCGGGTTTCACACGCCACCAACTCCACATTCACAGGCAACTTCAGCGCCACAGACGTTTGCAGATAGCCCTCAATGCAAAGGCTCTAGACGCAAATATTGGTGTGAGAGGTAATTCAATCAAGGAAACACTGCATGTTGGTGAAGGGCATATTGAAGAAGAATCAGCCGAGTGGTTCTTGTGGGAGAACAACTCCATTTGGCTCACTAACTTCACACACTATCAGGCTTCCAAGCAGCTCTCAAGGAAACTCAGTTTTCACACTCTATGCTTAGTGCCCTATGAGTGCATTATCTAGGAATGAACCTGGTAGAGCATCCCACACAACGAATGCTCCACATGCGGGTTTCACACGCCACCAACTCCACATTCACAGGCAACTTCAGCGCCACAGACGTTTGCAGATAGCCCTCAATGCAAAGGCTCTAGACGCAAATATTGGTGTGAGAGGTAATTCAATCAAGGAAACACTGCATGTTGGTGAAGGGCATATTGAAGAAGAATCAGCCGAGTGGTTCTTGTGGGAGAACAACTCCATTTGGCTCACTAACTTCACACACCATCAGGCTTCCAAGCAGCTCTCAAGGAAACTCAGTTTTCACACTCTATGCTTAGTGCCCTTTGAGTGCATTATCTAGGAATGAACCTGGTAGAGCATCCCACACAAACGAATGCTCCACATGCGGGTTTCACATGCCACCAACTCCACATTCACAGGCAACTTCAGCGACACAGACGTTTGCAGATAGCCCTCAAAGCAAAGGCTCTAGACGCAAATATTGGTGTGAGAGGTAATTCAATCAAGGAAACACTGCATGTTGGTGAAGGGCATATTGAAGAAGAATCAGCCGAGTGGTTTCTTGTGGGAGAACAACTCCATTTGGCTCACTAACGTCACACACAATCAGGCTTCCAAGCAGCTCTCAAGGAAACTCAGTTTTCACACTCTATGCTTAGTGCCCTTTGAGTGCATTATCTAGGAATGAACCTGGTAGAGCATCCCACACAAACGAATGCTCCACATGCGGGTTTCACATGCCACCAACTCCACATTCACAGGCAACTTCAGCGCCACAGACGTTTGCAGATAGCCCTCAATGCAAAGGCTCTAGACGCAAATATTGGTGTGAGAGCTAATTCAATCAAGGAACACTGCATGTTGGTGAAGGGCATATTGAAGAAGAATCAGCCGAGTGGTTCTTGTGGGAGAACAACTGCATTTGGCTCACTAACTTCACACACCATCAGGCTTGAAGCAAATCTCAAGGAAACTCAGTTTTCACACTCTATGCTTAGTGCCCTATGAGTGCATTATCTAGGAATGAACCTGGTAGAGCATCCCACACAAACGAATGCTCCACATGCGGGTTTCCCATGCCACCAACTCCACATTCACAGGCAACTTCAGCGCCAAAACCACTTTCAGATAGCCCTCAATGCAAAGGCTCTAGACGCAAATATTGGTGTGAGAGGTAATTCAATCAAGGAAACACTGCATGTTGATGAAGGGCATATTGAAGAAGAATCAGCCGAATGGTTCTTGTGGGAGAACAACTCCATTTGGCTCACTAACGTCACACACCATCAGGCTTCCAAGCAGCTCTCAAGGAAACTCAGTTTTCACACTCTATGCTTAGTGCATTGAGTGCATTATCTAGGAATGAACCTGGTAGAGCATCCCAGACAAACGAATGCTCCACATGCGGGTTTCACATGCCACCAACTCCACATTCACAGGCAACATCATCGCAACAGACGTTTGCAGATAGCCCTCAATGCAAAGGCTCTAGACGCAAATATTGGTGTGAGAGCTAATTCAATCAAGGAAACACTGCATGTTGGTGAAGCGCATATTGAAGAAGAATCAGCCGAGTGGTTCTTGTGGGAGAACAACTCCATTTGGCTCACTAACGTCACACACCATCAAGCTTCCAAGCAGCTCTCAAGGAAACTCAGTTTTCA